>NW_027446306.1:0-65772 GCF_038048845.1 Mixophyes fleayi | reverse complement strand
GTATCAGTTTAAAAGGATAACATGTTTAGATACAAACTGCTTTCAATATAAAAGGCTTGCTAGTTATTTTTTCCAACAGGAGATAGTAAAACAAACACAATGGGATTCATCAAGGCACATATACCGAGCTCAACCCGCGTTCAGTATTATACGCACGTATTTCGGCTCCTGAATTCATCAAGGAGTGGATCTGAAGATACATGCGCTGTTAAATTCAGGTCTAGGTCCGCTCTACTCTACTACACCGGACGCTACTTGATACGTCCAATACCTATGTGGATTCTAAATACGCAAAAGAACGCACAGAAGAATAAAAAAAATATTGAATTAATGTCACCTGTTAATAATAAAGGCCTTAATGATAAACAAAACAAGTTTTTTTCCCACCATGAAACACATTTATTCAAATGTTGTTTATGACTACTGAACATAAAATAAATTTATACAGTTACTCGTGATTGCAAACACATGTTATAGCATGCACGAGAGGCGGTCAACACTACTGAGCAGGACTTATATTAGCCCCTTAGCTGGAGCAAAAGATACGAAAAACAAGTAACTTTGAGATGCCCAGAGCTTGACTCAGACATGGCTGCGTGCACTCGAATTTGACACGTCCTTACTGTACATTGACAATGGCCCCTTCCCCGCCCCCTCCCTGAAATTTTAGGCTGTAGTAAGTGCCCTTTGTGTTCACAGATGCAGCGGATAGGGCTGCGTTCACGGACTCTCCCGGTTGTGGACATGCAGAGAGATTTTGCGGACGATACACACAAAATCTGCAGATACGTGTCTTGATGGATCAGGCTCAATAACTCAGTCAACACAATACCTTAAAAGGGGCTTTTTCCCCTAGAAGGTGACTCACCCAAGTAGCAGATCAGTGAGATGCTTCTCCTATATATAGCCAATCGGTCTACTGCTTAGACCCCACACATATTGGATGTTGTTGTTAGGCATGTTATAACAATTGGACAATTTAGGTTAGCATACCTCCAAACTGTCCTGATTTCGTAGCGACAGTCCCGATTCACAAACCTAAACAGGGGATGGATCTAACAATAACAAGTGGTTGTCTGGGTCAGATATGAGGGAGATAGGAGGGTGACTGGTAGAATTGGGGGTATGGATATATTTTGTCCAGATTTTGCATGTATGACCATTGGGAGATACAGCTAAAGGGACAAAATTAGCCAACTAAAATGGAACCGTTTGGTGGCAGCTTTTGCGCAAATCTCTACGTGGGAATTAATTAGAGACGAGCGAAATTGTGTAGAAGCTTTGTGAGAGAACATCCCGTTTCACAGAGATGTGAAGTTCCGGCAAAATACATTCCCCAACCTCCTCTTCAGACCGCCACGCCGTGCCGTAATCGTAAAACGCCAGTTGCGGAATGAACAGTTATAGGACGACGATTCATTCCGCTGTGTGGTGTGGTTGTGCCAGGACTGGGGACTCTTATGAGCAAAACTTGCAGGTAAAATGCGGAATGAGTTGCGGAACGGTGTTGATAATTTCACTCATCTATAATAATAATAGATATTAGCGCTATGTTTGATATAATACAGTCCTGCCCCTTATTTCAGGAACACACTCAATGCAAATAATAATTTTGGATAAGTCCATAGTATTCGCCCTGTTTCTCTTGTATCTCTGTATTTTTGTTTGTACCTGATAAATAATGGTTTAATATGAATACTCCAGATATTACAGAAGCAATGCCCAGGGATCCTCATTTTCCGAGGAGAGTCCTGATTTTTCCTCATTAGTGGTGAAGGGATCTTGTAACTTATTGCAATCGAGACCCAAAACAAAGTATTTGCTGAATATAACAGACTCAGGATACTTTATGTCAGACAAGAATCTCATTTGTTTGGTATCAAAATTATGCAACGCCAAACTTCATACATCACGCAATCTTCAAGGACAAAGAAAAAAATGCATTTTAATAAGAGCCCGTTATATTAACTGATTAAAACAAGTGTAGGGTCATTACTGCGTAGCCAGGAGAGGACTGATTCATCTTCGAACCCGATGTCAACGCAACTTACGTTTAAATAAATCAGATGTAACTTGTACGTAAGCGTGTGCTCAAGAAACGTTTCCATTTGAATCTGGGTATAAGTACATTTAGGCTACACGTTACTTGCTGTATACAGACAGACAGAACAAATGCAATATAGAGTCCATTCAGATCGTATGCAAAAAAGTATTAATACTAGAATCATTAATAAAAATATATGTAAAAACATTTTGGGTTTTTTTACACAAAAGGCGTCCAGTACAGTAAATGCAATTTTATAGTTTCTTTTACTCGCAAATACATGTTCTGGGATACATAAGTGTAGTCGTCACTATCAGTCAGCACTGACACCTGCGCTCTAGCTGGTGCAAGTGGTACGGCTAAAAAAAACACATAAGATATGCCTTGACACTTCCATCAAGTACATTGCTTATGTGCAGTCGGAAGAGTAATTTGCATGTGGATATGAATTGTGTTCACTGGTGCAAAGTGTGTTGCGGAGCAGGTGCAGAGCAGGGGCAAACGCAGGATTTGTAGAGGGGGGTTTCCACACCACGCCGCCAGTGGGCGTGACGAGCATGCATGGGGGCGTAGCTATAATTTTATACAGTGCTTGGCTGCTCTCCAACTCTTCCTATCCCCATAATATACATGGGCAATGCTGCGTGCACTACTGTTAGGTGCAGCTCTCCCTTTTCAAGCAGAGCCGTGTGAGGCTGGACCCTGGTCCAGCTTCACACTAGGAACCCCCCCCCCTCGGTTTACCTATACAGAGCAATTTCACAGTATATACGTCACGCAGCTGGACTTACATCCCGAAAATGAATCAGGCCCTTAGTGTCTATTTCAGTGGTTCCCAAACTGTGTTGCCCTGGGGTGTGGCAGTGATCTCACAGGGGGTAATGAGGTCAGGGCTGGTGATAAGCGAGGTGGGGGACTACTTGGTCATTATTTTGGCTTAGATGTGCCTTGAAAAAATTATAGACACCCTAAGGGTGCCTCGTACTTAGAAAGTTTGGGATCCACTAGTTTAATTCAATCACTGCATATGAAGTGGTTTAGTCCTTGGCCAAATGCTTCCAATAGCCAGCAACAGTGACATCTACAGGCTAGAAGAAGGTATTGCACACTAAGAGAAGAAATCATAAGACAATTGCACATAATTTCTACAGGCTGATCATTATTTACATACAAAGTATTAAGTAATAAGTTACAGAATATCTTAATTTATACCTTTTTTTTTAGCACAACTTATGTACTGTGATTTTATATGGATTTATTAACTGAACTGATGGTGTCATCTTCAGATAGATATTCTACAGCGATTAAATTATGATGATGTTCTTAGCTTTCAACAGTTGATGGAAGTGATCAAAAGAGGCGACTAAATGTGTCCCATGTTTGGGAGGCAAACGATTCCGTATAAGTATGTTCTCCATCTATAGGGCATCGGAATATATTCCGATAGAGAAGTCCTGCTGATGGGAATTTAAAGATTCATGAGTTCTGAGAGCTGCTCCTCAATCACTTGATGCTAATAGAGAGTGAATGTTGCATAATCAGGCAGAAGACTCCAGAACTGATTGGATTTTGCCGTTCCTGCCGCATGTAGGGCGGCTGCAGGGGAACATGAATTGCCATTTATTCTACTGAGCACTTGGGGTGTATTTACAGTCATAGCTTTTAGATTATATATGTTTACATCCCTCATCATTTATTTATGCTTTCAGAATATATATATATATATATTTTGGACGAAGAGGTAAACGAGGGGGCAGTAAAACCTCAGAAAAGAAGGTATGTCTAGATGGAGATAATTTGAAAACTAGAGGAATTTTTAATCTTTCCTCACATGTACTTTCCAATCCAGAAATATCAATCCTGGGGAAGGGTTTATCTTTTGCCCCTGCTAAAAAGCTGAATAAGTTTGAATTATTCATTGATATTAACAAATTTGTCAGGAAGTTAACGTTAAAAAGGCATTTTGTAAAAAAGGAACAAGCTATCCTTACCAATTATGAAAGTCTATCAAAATCAGGACTTAAATTGCCTTCCAAATACTATCCCTTAGAATCTAAGAGCAGCTTTATTGAAATGTTTCAGACCTTGGTAGTTGAGGACTTGTGTGATTCCAATGTACAAGGTTCTGGGAACAAATATGGTTCCAACAATTTGAACCCACAAGAAACTAAAGCATTGAAAGAATTACAGTCGAATCCTAATCTTGTCATTAAGCAAGCGGACAAAGGGGGGGGCTAGTTATCATGAATAGAGAGGATTATGTGAGGGAAGCTCTACGTTTACTGAATGATACATCGTCCTATTGTAAATTAAGTAAAGACCCTACGGAGACATTTGTCTCAGAACTAAGGGACATACTTACCATAGCACTGCATAATGATTTGATTGTGAAAGATGAGTACCAGTTTTTAATAATGAATTATCCGGTTGTGCCAATTTTTTATTTTTTGCCAAAAATCCACAAAAGCTTGGTGAATCCTCCTGGTCGTCCGATAGTGGCTGGGATAGATTCTATCACTTCCCGAGCTTCACAATATGTGGATTTGTTTTTACAGAAATACGTTGCACAACTACGGTCTTATTTAAAAGACACTACAAATGTCTTACAACTGTTTAAGGATTTTGTCTGGAGCCCTAATTATTTGTGGGTCACGATTGACGTTCAGGCCCTGTATACATCTATTGACCATAAAAAAGGTGTTGAAGCTTCGAGATATTTTTTGAACAGTGATAGTGATCTCACAGATGCCCATAAAGATTTCATATGCATTTTAATAGATTTTATTTTGACACATAATTATTTTAGATTTTTGGATCAGTTTTATTTACAGACCTGTGGCACAGCTATGGGGACTATTTTTGCCCCTAGCTTTGCCAATCTTTTTATGGGAAAATGGGAGGAAAGATCGATCTACCAATCCGAGAAATTTAATGTTAATATTAAGTTTTACAAGAGGTATATAGACGACATAATTATGGTCTGGGAAGGCAGTAGTGAATCTTTGCAAGAATTTCTAAATGATCTTGATGCTAATGAGTTTAATCTAAGGTTTACAGCTAAGTTTCATCCTTTTCAGGTAGAATTTTTGGATCTCATCTTAATGCAGCAGGATAATAAGGTTATTACTAAAAACTTTTTTAAAGAAGTTGATGCCAATAGTTACCTGCATTTTAAGAGTTGTCATTTAAGAAAATGGAAGACGAATATTCCGTTTTCGCAATATAATCGCATTAAGAGAAATTGTAGCGACCCTGGGACATGCAGAGAACAGTTGGCAGTTTATCATGATAGATTCTTGGAGAGAGGATATCCAAAAAGCTTACTTGAGGGAGCACTCAATAAAGTCGAAAATGTAGATAGATCCTCACTGTTATTATATAACAAGAAAGAACAGAGAAGTAACAAGGAGAGAATTCCCTTTATCACTGGTTACAATATGGATGAAAATAGAATCAAATCAGTGATTTCGAAACATTGGAATATTCTTAAAAGGGACACTATACTAAATAATATCTTACCTGATAGACCTGACATCATTTTTAAAAAGAGTCGAAATCTTAAGGATCTGATAGCTCCAAGTATGCTTAAAGATAAGAGGAATATCTCTTCAACCTTTTTGAATTCAAAAGGTAGTATAACATGCTCCCATTGTAATGTATGTAGATACATGAATACTAATAACAAGAAATTTTCTAGCTCAGATGGTAACAGGAGTTATACTATCAATAGCCTTATGAATTGTACATCATCGTCTGTGGTTTATATGCTTGAATGCTCCTGTGGTTTAAGATACGTAGGAAAAACCAAGAGGGTGCTTAAACTGCGTATCCAGGAGCATATAAGGAATATTAAAAATAAGATTGTCAGTCATTCTGTATCAAAACACTTCTTAGAGGTACATCAATCAGATCCAAAACATTTAAAATTTTTGGCAATAGAACATGTGACTCAAGGCCCAAGAGGTGGTGATCTAGGTAAAAAGCTCGCACAGCGAGAAATGTACTGGATTTATACGCTTAACACTTTATCACCCCTTGGACTTAATGAGGGATTTGAGGTTGCCCCCTTTCTGTGATTTTTGTGTTTTTTCCCCTTTTTTGTGATTTTTTGTGATTTTTTACCTTTGCCTTCAGAATTACACTAAATTTGATCTTCAGGTCTATTATTTGAACCATTTTTAGATTTTATTAGATTGTTATGGGCTTCTATATAATGAGTATTACTGTAAGAGATCACTTAGTCTAGACTCTTGTCAATCCCTATAATGGATTGATTTTGCAGGATGTCTGACATCTCTAGTAACTAGCCATACGCTGTAATAGTGTTTTTATTTGATATATAGAGTCCGAATTTAAATATATAGTGGATCTATATTGATACACTGTTTTAGTATACAGAGGATATATATATTCCTATTTTTACTATATGTTTCCAGTACTAACTGTTGTTACTGATATATAATGATAGATTTCCTGGTAAATAGACATTCAATCAATATTTGTAAGTCTGGTAGTGAACATCCTTCATCCAAACAACTAGCTATTTTGGCACATGCGCAACTGAGTAATAGTTGCAGTATGCAGGGATTGTTTCCGTATTGATTATGTATAAGTTATGTGTTTTGAACACTTTCCTAATATATGTTTAGTGAAAATGGTATATTTATACTGATACAAGTTCTTTGTACATCTGCTATTTAGAGAACAACATCTTTAAAGTCCGTTATTGACATCTGTTTAGCCGTTCTGACGCATGCGCAATAGAGCACTTGCTGTATGATGGACATCTGCCTGTGCGCAAGCGCAGTCGGCGAACTTTCGGATTGGAGTGCGCACGCGCAAAATGGCGCGGCGCACTATTCACATGTCATCACCCCTGGACATATTTGAGTATTAGCTGTATGATGGGAAGCTGCCTGTGCGCAAGCGCAGTCGGCGAACTTCCGGTTTTGAGTGCGCACGCGCAAAATGGCGCGGCACACTATTTATATGAGCACCGCTAAGAGGGCTGATTACAATCTATTTTCTCCTGATGAAGTCTGCTGTTGTAGACGAAACGCGTTGAGAGTACTTGCTGTGTTATTTGCTGGTCTTACTCATTGAAAGGTGGTCCTGTCCAGAGAGGCTTAATACCTGCTACTAGACATGTAAGTGGCTACCTTTTTTAAATAAAGTGTTTTTTGAGATATTACATCGCTGGTCTTTGTCCATTTTTGTCATTTGAGGACCTCTTTGCCTAAAGAGAATGTGACCTGATCGTGCTGTCTATGGAACATCATTCCAGATAAGCGGAAAAGTTTTTATTTCTGGTACGCATACATCCATACACATGTGGATTTGGTGACCCTTAATTTATGCTAAGTGACTTGTTATTGATAATACACTGGTCCTATGCTGTGGAATTTCCATGTTTGATACATTTACACCCCTATCATTTACATCTGGGTGATATATATATATTTCTTGGTCTCTGGTTTCCTCATCACTGGTGCTCAAGTCCCACTGTGGACTCACAGACAAATAACGCGTGTCTATGCACACCCATACTCATATGTGCATACGTGTGCACCCACAATTATAACAGTGTGGTTATGCCCCCATGATGATGCATGACCATGTGCCCCATATACAGGTGGCTGTGATATACCATGATCAGTATGTCAGAGCACTGCAGGTGAGTCACTGGTACAGCGATAGTTCCAACAGAGACAGTAGCGGAGTAGAACTAGCTGATCCGTAGATGGTAACTCAGAGCACGGCAGGTGAGTCACTGGTACAGCGATAGTTCCAACAGAGACAGTAGCGGAGTAGAACTAGCTGATCCGTAGATGGTAACTCAGAGCAGGACAGGTGAGTCACTGATACAGCGATAGTTCCAACAGAGGCAGCAGTGGAGTAGAACTAGCTGATCCGTAGATGGTAACTGAGAGCAGGGCAGGTGAGTCACTGGTACAGCGATAGTTCCAACAGAGGCAGCAGAGGAGTAGAACTAGCTGATCCGTAGATGGTAACTCAAAGCACGGCAGGTGAGTCACTGGTACAGCGGTAGTTCAACAGAGGCAGCAGTGGAGTAGAACTAGCTGATCCGTAGATGGTAACTCAGAGCACTGCAGGTGAGTCACTGATACAGCGATAGTTCCAACAGAGACAGTAGTGGAGTAGAACTAGCTGATCCGTAGATGGTAACTCAGAGCACTGCAGGTGAGTCACTGGTACAGCGATAGTTCCAACAGAGGCAGCAGTGGAGTAGAACTAGCTGATCCGTAGATGGTAACTCAGAGCACAGCAGGTGAGTCACTGGTACAGCGATAGTTCCAACAGAGGCAGCAGAGAAGTAGAACTAGCTGATCCGTAGATGGTAACTCAGAGCACAGCAGGTGAGTCACTGGTACAGCGATAGTTCCAACAGAGACAGTAGTGGAGTAGAACTAGCTGATCCGTAGATGGTAACTCAGAGCAGGGCAGGTGAGTCACTGGTACAGCGATAGTTCCAACAGAGACAGCAGCAGAGTAGAACTAGCTGATCCGTAGATGGTAACTCAGCGCACGACAGGTGAGTCACTGGTACAGCGATAGTTCCAACAGAGGCAGCAGTGGAGTAGAACTAGCTGATCCGTAGATGGTAACTCAGAGCACAGCAGGTGAGTCACTGGAACAGCGATAGTTCCAACAGAGACAGTAGCAGAGTAGAACTAGCTGATCCGTAGATGGTAACTCAGCGCACGGCAGGTGAGTCACTGGTACAGCGATAGTTCCAACAGAGGCAGCAGTGGAGTAGAACTAGCTGATCCGTAGATGGTAACTCAGAGCACTGCAGGTGAGTCACTGATACAGCGATAGTTCCAACAGAGACAGCAGTGGAGTAGAACTAGCTGATCCGTAGATGGTAACTCAGAGCACAGCAGGTGAGTCACTGGTACAGCGATAGTTCCAACAGAGACAGTAGTGGAGTAGAAATAGCTGATCCGTAGATGGTAACTCAGCGCACGGCAGGTGAGTCACTGGTACAGCGATAGTTCCAACAGAGGCAGCAGTGGAGTAGAACTAGCTGATCCGTAGATGGTAACTCAGAGCACTGCAGGTGAGTCACTGGTACAGCGATAGTTTCAACAGAGACAGTAGCGGAGTAGAACTAGCTGATCCGTAGATGGTAACTCAGAGCAGGGCAGGTGAGTCACTGGAACAGCGATAGTTCCAACAGAGACAGTAGCGGAGTAGAACTAGCTGATCCGTAGATGGTAACTCAGAGCAGGGCAGGTGAGTCACTGGTACAGCGATAGTTCCAACAGAGGCAGCAGAGGAGTAGAACTAGCTGATCCGTAGATGTTAACTTAGAGCAGGGCAGGTGAGTCACAGGTACAGCGATAGTTCCAACAGAGACAGTAGCGGAGTAGAACTAGCTGATCCGTAGATGGTAACTCAGAGCACTGCAGGTGAGTCACTGATACAGCGATAGTTCCAACAGAGACAGTAGCGGAGTAGAACTAGCTGATCCGTAGATGATAACTCAGAGCACGGCAGGTGAGTCACTGGTACAGCGATAGTTCCAACAGAGGCATCAGTGGAGTACAACTAGCTGATCTGTAGATGGTAACTCAGAGCAGGGCAGGTGAGTCACTGGTACAGCGATAGTTCCAACAGAGACAGTAGTGGAGTAGAACTAGCTGATCCGTAGATGGTAACTCAGAGCACTGCAGGTGAGTCACTGGTACAGCGATAGTTCCAACAGAGGCAGCAGTGGAGTATAACTAGCTGATCCATAGATGGTAACTCAGAGCACAGCAGGTGAGTCACTGGTACAGCGATAGTTCCAACAGAGGCAGCAGAGAAGTAGAACTAGCTGATCCGTAGATGGTAACTCAGAGCACAGCAGGTGAGTCACTGGTACAGCGATAGTTCCAACAGAGACAGTAGTGGAGTAGAACTAGCTGATCCGTAGATGGTAACTCAGAGCAGGGCAGGTGAGTCACTGGTACAGCGATAGTTCCAACAGAGACAGCAGCAGAGTAGAACTAGCTGATCCGTAGATGGTAACTCAGCGCACGACAGGTGAGTCACTGGTACAGCGATAGTTCCAACAGAGGCAGCAGTGGAGTAGAACTAGCTGATCCGTAGATGGTAACTCAGAGCACAGCAGGTGAGTCACTGGAACAGCGATAGTTCCAACAGAGACAGTAGCAGAGTAGAACTAGCTGATCCGTAGATGGTAACTCAGCGCACGGCAGGTGAGTCACTGGTACAGCGATAGTTCCAACAGAGGCAGCAGTGGAGTAGAACTAGCTGATCCGTAGATGGTAACTCAGAGCACTGCAGGTGAGTCACTGATACAGCGATAGTTCCAACAGAGACAGCAGTGGAGTAGAACTAGCTGATCCGTAGATGGTAACTCAGAGCACAGCAGGTGAGTCACTGGTACAGCGATAGTTCCAACAGAGACAGTAGTGGAGTAGAAATAGCTGATCCGTAGATGGTAACTCAGCGCACGGCAGGTGAGTCACTGGTACAGCGATAGTTCCAACAGAGGCAGCAGTGGAGTAGAACTAGCTGATCCGTAGATGGTAACTCAGAGCACTGCAGGTGAGTCACTGGTACAGCGATAGTTTCAACAGAGACAGTAGCGGAGTAGAACTAGCTGATCCGTAGATGGTAACTCAGAGCAGGGCAGGTGAGTCACTGGAACAGCGATAGTTCCAACAGAGACAGTAGCGGAGTAGAACTAGCTGATCCGTAGATGGTAACTCAGAGCACTGCAGGTGAGTCACTGATACAGCGATAGTTCCAACAGAGACAGTAGCGGAGTAGAACTAGCTGATCCGTAGATGATAACTCAGAGCACGGCAGGTGAGTCACTGGTACAGCGATAGTTCCAACAGAGGCATCAGTGGAGTACAACTAGCTGATCTGTAGATGGTAACTCAGAGCAGGGCAGGTGAGTCACTGGTACAGCGATAGTTCCAACAGAGACAGTAGTGGAGTAGAACTAGCTGATCCGTAGATGGTAACTCAGAGCACTGCAGGTGAGTCACTGGTACAGCGATAGTTCCAACAGAGGCAGCAGTGGAGTATAACTAGCTGATCCGTAGATGGTAACTCAGAGCACAGCAGGTGAGTCACTGGTACAGCGATAGTTCCAACAGAGGCAGCAGAGAAGTAGAACTAGCTGATCCGTAGATGGTAACTCAGAGCACAGCAGGTGAGTCACTGGTACAGCGATAGTTCTAACAGAGACAGTAGTGGAGTAGAACTAGCTGATCCGTAGATGGTAACTCAGAGCAGGGCAGGTGAGTCACTGGTACAGCGATAGTTCCAACAGAGACAGCAGCAGAGTAGAACTAGCTGATCCGTAGATGGTAACTCAGCGCACGACAGGTGAGTCACTGGTACAGCGATAGTTCCAACAGAGGCAGCAGTGGAGTAGAACTAGCTGATCCGTAGATGGTAACTCAGAGCACAGCAGGTGAGTCACTGGAACAGCGATAGTTCCAACAGAGACAGTAGCAGAGTAGAACTAGCTGATCCGTAGATGGTAACTCAGCGCACGGCAGGTGAGTCACTGGTACAGCGATAGTTCCAACAGAGGCAGCAGTGGAGTAGAACTAGCTGATCCGTAGATGGTAACTCAGAGCACTGCAGGTGAGTCACTGATACAGCGATAGTTCCAACAGAGACAGCAGTGGAGTAGAACTAGCTGATCCGTAGATGGTAACTCAGAGCACAGCAGGTGAGTCACTGGTACAGCGATAGTTCCAACAGAGACAGTAGTGGAGTAGAACTAGCTGATCCGTAGATGGTAACTCAGAGCAGGGCAGGTGAGTCACTGGTACAGCGATAGTTCCAACAGAGACAGCAGCAGAGTAGAACTAGCTGATCCGTAGATGGTAACTCAGCGCACGACAGGTGAGTCACTGGTACAGCGATAGTTCCAACAGAGGCAGCAGTGGAGTAGAACTAGCTGATCCGTAGATGGTAACTCAGAGCACAGCAGGTGAGTCACTGGAACAGCGATAGTTCCAACAGAGACAGTAGCAGAGTAGAACTAGCTGATCCGTAGATGGTAACTCAGCGCACGGCAGGTGAGTCACTGGTACAGCGATAGTTCCAACAGAGGCAGCAGTGGAGTAGAACTAGCTGATCCGTAGATGGTAACTCAGAGCACTGCAGGTGAGTCACTGGTACAGCGATAGTTTCAACAGAGACAGTAGCGGAGTAGAACTAGCTGATCCGTAGATGGTAACTCAGAGCAGGGCAGGTGAGTCACTGGAACAGCGATAGTTCCAACAGAGACAGTAGCGGAGTAGAACTAGCTGATCCGTAGATGGTAACTCAGAGCAGGGCAGGTGAGTCACTGGTACAGCGATAGTTCCAACAGAGGCAGCAGAGGAGTAGAACTAGCTGATCCGTAGATGGTAACTTAGAGCAGGGCAGGTGAGTCACTGGTACAGCGATAGTTCCAACAGAGACAGTAGCGGAGTAGAACTAGCTGATCCGTAGATGGTAACTCAGAGCACTGCAGGTGAGTCACTGATACAGCGATAGTTCCAACAGAGACAGTAGCGGAGTAGAACTAGCTGATCCGTAGATGGTAACTCAGAGCACGGCAGGTGAGTCACTGGTACAGCGATAGTTTCAACAGAGACAGTAGCGGAGTAGAACTAGCTGATCCGTAGATGGTAACTCAGAGCAGGACAGGTGAGTCACTGATACAGCGATAGTTCCAACAGAGGCAGCAGTGGAGTAGAACTAGCTGATCCGTAGATGGTAACTGAGAGCAGGGCAGGTGAGTCACTGGTACAGCGATAGTTCCAACAGAGGCAGCAGAGGAGTAGAACTAGCTGATCCGTAGATGGTAACTCAAAGCACGGCAGGTGAGTCACTGGTACAGCGGTAGTTCAACAGAGGCAGCAGTGGAGTAGAACTAGCTGATCCGTAGATGGTAACTCAGAGCACTGCAGGTGAGTCACTGATACAGCGATAGTTCCAACAGAGACAGTAGTGGAGTAGAACTAGCTGATCCGTAGATGGTAACTCAGAGCACTGCAGGTGAGTCACTGGTACAGCGATAGTTCCAACAGAGGCAGCAGTGGAGTATAACTAGCTGATCCATAGATGGTAACTCAGAGCACAGCAGGTGAGTCACTGGTACAGCGATAGTTCCAACAGAGGCAGCAGAGAAGTAGAACTAGCTGATCCGTAGATGGTAACTCAGAGCACAGCAGGTGAGTCACTGGTACAGCGATAGTTCCAACAGAGACAGTAGTGGAGTAGAACTAGCTGATCCGTAGATGGTAACTCAGAGCACAGCAGGTGAGTCACTGGAACAGCGATAGTTCCAACAGAGACAGTAGCAGAGTAGAACTAGCTGATCCGTAGATGGTAACTCAGCGCACGGCAGGTGAGTCACTGGTACAGCGATAGTTCCAACAGAGGCAGCAGTGGAGTAGAACTAGCTGATCCGTAGATGGTAACTCAGAGCACTGCAGGTGAGTCACTGATACAGCGATAGTTCCAACAGAGACAGCAGTGGAGTAGAACTAGCTGATCCGTAGATGGTAACTCAGAGCACAGCAGGTGAGTCACTGGTACAGCGATAGTTCCAACAGAGACAGTAGTGGAGTAGAAATAGCTGATCCGTAGATGGTAACTCAGCGCACGGCAGGTGAGTCACTGGTACAGCGATAGTTCCAACAGAGGCAGCAGTGGAGTAGAACTAGCTGATCCGTAGATGGTAACTCAGAGCACTGCAGGTGAGTCACTGGTACAGCGATAGTTTCAACAGAGACAGTAGCGGAGTAGAACTAGCTGATCCGTAGATGGTAACTCAGAGCAGGGCAGGTGAGTCACTGGAACAGCGATAGTTCCAACAGAGACAGTAGCGGAGTAGAACTAGCTGATCCGTAGATGGTAACTCAGAGCACTGCAGGTGAGTCACTGATACAGCGATAGTTCCAACAGAGACAGTAGCGGAGTAGAACTAGCTGATCCGTAGATGATAACTCAGAGCACGGCAGGTGAGTCACTGGTACAGCGATAGTTCCAACAGAGGCATCAGTGGAGTACAACTAGCTGATCTGTAGATGGTAACTCAGAGCAGGGCAGGTGAGTCACTGGTACAGCGATAGTTCCAACAGAGACAGTAGTGGAGTAGAACTAGCTGATCCGTAGATGGTAACTCAGAGCACTGCAGGTGAGTCACTGGTACAGCGATAGTTCCAACAGAGGCAGCAGTGGAGTATAACTAGCTGATCCGTAGATGGTAACTCAGAGCACAGCAGGTGAGTCACTGGTACAGCGATAGTTCCAACAGAGGCAGCAGAGAAGTAGAACTAGCTGATCCGTAGATGGTAACTCAGAGCACAGCAGGTGAGTCACTGGTACAGCGATAGTTCTAACAGAGACAGTAGTGGAGTAGAACTAGCTGATCCGTAGATGGTAACTCAGAGCAGGGCAGGTGAGTCACTGGTACAGCGATAGTTCCAACAGAGACAGCAGCAGAGTAGAACTAGCTGATCCGTAGATGGTAACTCAGCGCACGACAGGTGAGTCACTGGTACAGCGATAGTTCCAACAGAGGCAGCAGTGGAGTAGAACTAGCTGATCCGTAGATGGTAACTCAGAGCACAGCAGGTGAGTCACTGGAACAGCGATAGTTCCAACAGAGACAGTAGCAGAGTAGAACTAGCTGATCCGTAGATGGTAACTCAGCGCACGGCAGGTGAGTCACTGGTACAGCGATAGTTCCAACAGAGGCAGCAGTGGAGTAGAACTAGCTGATCCGTAGATGGTAACTCAGAGCACTGCAGGTGAGTCACTGATACAGCGATAGTTCCAACAGAGACAGCAGTGGAGTAGAACTAGCTGATCCGTAGATGGTAACTCAGAGCACAGCAGGTGAGTCACTGGTACAGCGATAGTTCCAACAGAGACAGTAGTGGAGTAGAACTAGCTGATCCGTAGATGGTAACTCAGAGCAGGGCAGGTGAGTCACTGGTACAGCGATAGTTCCAACAGAGACAGCAGCAGAGTAGAACTAGCTGATCCGTAGATGGTAACTCAGCGCACGACAGGTGAGTCACTGGTACAGCGATAGTTCCAACAGAGGCAGCAGTGGAGTAGAACTAGCTGATCCGTAGATGGTAACTCAGAGCACAGCAGGTGAGTCACTGGAACAGCGATAGTTCCAACAGAGACAGTAGCAGAGTAGAACTAGCTGATCCGTAGATGGTAACTCAGCGCACGGCAGGTGAGTCACTGGTACAGCGATAGTTCCAACAGAGGCAGCAGTGGAGTAGAACTAGCTGATCCGTAGATGGTAACTCAGAGCACTGCAGGTGAGTCACTGGTACAGCGATAGTTTCAACAGAGACAGTAGCGGAGTAGAACTAGCTGATCCGTAGATGGTAACTCAGAGCAGGGCAGGTGAGTCACTGGAACAGCGATAGTTCCAACAGAGACAGTAGCGGAGTAGAACTAGCTGATCCGTAGATGGTAACTCAGAGCAGGGCAGGTGAGTCACTGGTACAGCGATAGTTCCAACAGAGGCAGCAGAGGAGTAGAACTAGCTGATCCGTAGATGGTAACTTAGAGCAGGGCAGGTGAGTCACTGGTACAGCGATAGTTCCAACAGAGACAGTAGCGGAGTAGAACTAGCTGATCCGTAGATGGTAACTCAGAGCACTGCAGGTGAGTCACTGATACAGCGATAGTTCCAACAGAGACAGTAGCGGAGTAGAACTAGCTGATCCGTAGATGGTAACTCAGAGCACGGCAGGTGAGTCACTGGTACAGCGATAGTTCCAACAGAGACAGTAGCGGAGTAGAACTAGCTGATCCGTAGATGGTAACTCAGAGCAGGACAGGTGAGTCACTGATACAGCGATAGTTCCAACAGAGGCAGCAGTGGAGTAGAACTAGCTGATCCGTAGATGGTAACTGAGAGCAGGGCAGGTGAGTCACTGGTACAGCGATAGTTCCAACAGAGGCAGCAGAGGAGTAGAACTAGCTGATCCGTAGATGGTAACTCAAAGCACGGCAGGTGAGTCACTGGTACAGCGGTAGTTCAACAGAGGCAGCAGTGGAGTAGAACTAGCTGATCCGTAGATGGTAACTCAGAGCACTGCAGGTGAGTCACTGATACAGCGATAGTTCCAACAGAGACAGTAGTGGAGTAGAACTAGCTGATCCGTAGATGGTAACTCAGAGCACTGCAGGTGAGTCACTGGTACAGCGATAGTTCCAACAGAGGCAGCAGTGGAGTAGAACTAGCTGATCCGTAGATGGTAACTCAGAGCACAGCAGGTGAGTCACTGGTACAGCGATAGTTCCAACAGAGGCAGCAGAGAAGTAGAACTAGCTGATCCGTAGATGGTAACTCAGAGCACAGCAGGTGAGTCACTGGTACAGCGATAGTTCCAACAGAGACAGTAGTGGAGTAGAACTAGCTGATCCGTAGATGGTAACTCAGAGCAGGGCAGGTGAGTCACTGGTACAGCGATAGTTCCAACAGAGACAGCAGCAGAGTAGAACTAGCTGATCCGTAGATGGTAACTCAGCGCACGACAGGTGAGTCACTGGTACAGCGATAGTTCCAACAGAGGCAGCAGTGGAGTAGAACTAGCTGATCCGTAGATGGTAACTCAGAGCACAGCAGGTGAGTCACTGGAACAGCGATAGTTCCAACAGAGACAGTAGCAGAGTAGAACTAGCTGATCCGTAGATGGTAACTCAGCGCACGGCAGGTGAGTCACTGGTACAGCGATAGTTCCAACAGAGGCAGCAGTGGAGTAGAACTAGCTGATCCGTAGATGGTAACTCAGAGCACTGCAGGTGAGTCACTGATACAGCGATAGTTCCAACAGAGACAGCAGTGGAGTAGAACTAGCTGATCCGTAGATGGTAACTCAGAGCACAGCAGGTGAGTCACTGGTACAGCGATAGTTCCAACAGAGACAGTAGTGGAGTAGAAATAGCTGATCCGTAGATGGTAACTCAGAGCAGGGCAGGTGAGTCACTGGTACAGCGATAGTTCCAACAGAGACAGCAGCAGAGTAGAACTAGCTGATCCGTAGATGGTAACTCAGCGCACGACAGGTGAGTCACTGGTACAGCGATAGTTCCAACAGAGGCAGCAGTGGAGTAGAACTAGCTGATCCGTAGATGGTAACTCAGAGCACAGCAGGTGAGTCACTGGAACAGCGATAGTTCCAACAGAGACAGTAGCAGAGTAGAACTAGCTGATCCGTAGATGGTAACTCAGCGCACGGCAGGTGAGTCACTGGTACAGCGATAGTTCCAACAGAGGCAGCAGTGGAGTAGAACTAGCTGATCCGTAGATGGTAACTCAGAGCACTGCAGGTGAGTCACTGGTACAGCGATAGTTTCAACAGAGACAGTAGCGGAGTAGAACTAGCTGATCCGTAGATGGTAACTCAGAGCAGGGCAGGTGAGTCACTGGAACAGCGATAGTTCCAACAGAGACAGTAGCGGAGTAGAACTAGCTGATCCGTAGATGGTAACTCAGAGCAGGGCAGGTGAGTCACTGGTACAGCGATAGTTCCAACAGAGGCAGCAGAGGAGTAGAACTAGCTGATCCGTAGATGGTAACTTAGAGCAGGGCAGGTGAGTCACAGGTACAGCGATAGTTCCAACAGAGACAGTAGCGGAGTAGAACTAGCTGATCCGTAGATGGCAACTCAGAGCACTGCAGGTGAGTCACTGATACAGCGATAGTTCCAACAGAGACAGTAGCCGAGTAGAACTAGCTGATCCGTAGATGATAACTCAGAGCACGGCAGGTGAGTCACTGGTACAGCGATAGTTCCAACAGAGGCATCAGTGGAGTACAACTAGCTGATCTGTAGATGGTAACTCAGAGCAGGGCAGGTGAGTCACTGGTACAGCGATAGTTCCAACAGAGACAGTAGTGGAGTAGAACTAGCTGATCCGTAGATGGTAACTCAGAGCACTGCAGGTGAGTCACTGGTACAGCGATAGTTCCAACAGAGGCAGCAGTGGAGTATAACTAGCTGATCCGTAGATGGTAACTCAGAGCACAGCAGGTGAGTCACTGGTACAGCGATAGTTCCAACAGAGGCAGCAGAGAAGTAGAACTAGCTGATCCGTAGATGGTAACTCAGAGCACAGCAGGTGAGTCACTGGTACAGCGATAGTTCCAACAGAGACAGTAGTGGAGTAGAACTAGCTGATCCGTAGATGGTAACTCAGAGCAGGGCAGGTGAGTCACTGGTACAGCGATAGTTCCAACAGAGACAGCAGCAGAGTAGAACTAGCTGATCCGTAGATGGTAACTCAGCGCACGACAGGTGAGTCACTGGTACAGCGATAGTTCCAACAGAGGCAGCAGTGGAGTAGAACTAGCTGATCCGTAGATGGTAACTCAGAGCACAGCAGGTGAGTCACTGGAACAGCGATAGTTCCAACAGAGACAGTAGCAGAGTAGAACTAGCTGATCCGTAGATGGTAACTCAGCGCACGGCAGGTGAGTCACTGGTACAGCGATAGTTCCAACAGAGGCAGCAGTGGAGTAGAACTAGCTGATCCGTAGATGGTAACTCAGAGCACTGCAGGTGAGTCACTGATACAGCGATAGTTCCAACAGAGGCAGCAGTGGAGTAGAACTAGCTGATCCGTAGATGGTAACTCAGAGCACAGCAGGTGAGTCACTGGAACAGCGATAGTTCCAACAGAGACAGTAGCAGAGTAGAACTAGCTGATCCGTAGATGGTAACTCAGCGCACGGCAGGTGAGTCACTGGTACAGCGATAGTTCCAACAGAGGCAGCAGTGGAGTAGAACTAGCTGATCCGTAGATGGTAACTCAGAGCACTGCAGGTGAGTCACTGGTACAGCGATAGTTTCAACAGAGACAGTAGCGGAGTAGAACTAGCTGATCCGTAGATGGTAACTCAGAGCAGGGCAGGTGAGTCACTGGAACAGCGATAGTTCCAACAGAGACAGTAGCGGAGTAGAACTAGCTGATCCGTAGATGGTAACTCAGAGCAGGGCAGGTGAGTCACTGGTACAGCGATAGTTCCAACAGAGGCAGCAGAGGAGTAGAACTAGCTGATCCGTAGATGGTAACTTAGAGCAGGGCAGGTGAGTCACTGGTACAGCGATAGTTCCAACAGAGACAGTAGCGGAGTAGAACTAGCTGATCCGTAGATGGTAACTCAGAGCACTGCAGGTGAGTCACTGATACAGCGATAGTTCCAACAGAGACAGTAGCGGAGTAGAACTAGCTGATCCGTAGATGGTAACTCAGAGCACGGCAGGTGAGTCACTGGTACAGCGATAGTTCCAACAGAGGCATCAGTGGAGTAGAACTAGCTGATCCGTAGATGGTAACTCAGAGCAGGGCAGTTGAGTCACTGGTACAGCGATAGTTCCAACAGAGACAGTAGCGGAGTAGAACTAGCTGATCCATAGATGGTAACTCAGAGCACTGCAGGTGAGTCACTGATACAGCGATAGTTCCAACAGAGACAGTAGCGGAGTAGAACTAGCTGATCCGTAGATGGTAACTCAGAGCACGGCAGGTGAGTCACTGGTACAGCGATAGTTCCAACAGAGACAGCAGTGGAGTAGAACTAGCTGATCCGTAGATGGTAACTCAGAGCAGGGCAGGTGAGTCACTGGTACAGCGATAGTTCCAACAGAGACAGTAGCGAAGTAGAACTAGCTGATCCGTAGATGGTAACTCAGAGCACTGCAGGTGAGTCACTGATAAGGCGATAGTTCCAACAGAGACAGTAGCGGAGTAGAACTAGCTGATCCGTAGATGGTAACTCAGAGCAGGGCAGGTGAGTCACTGGTACAGCGATAGTTCCAACAGAGGCAGCAGTGGAGTAGAACTAGCTGATCCGTAGATGGTAACTCAGAGCAGGGCAGGTGAGTCACTGGTACAGCGATAGTTCCAACAGAGGCAGCAGAGGAGTAGAACTAGCTGATCCGTAGATGGTAACTTAGAGCAGGGCAGGTGAGTCACTGGTACAGCGATAGTTCCAACAGAGACAGTAGCGGAGTAGAACTAGCTGATCCGTAGATGGTAACTAAGAGCACTGCAGGTGAGTCACTGGTACAGCGATAGTTCCAACAGAGACAGTAGCGGAGTAGAACTAGCTGATCCGTAGATGGTAACTCAGAGCACGGCAGGTGAGTCACTGGTACAGCGATAGTTCCAACAGAGACAGTAGCGGAGTAGAACTAGCTGATCCGTAGATGGTAACTCAGAGCACTGCAGGTGAGTCACTGATACAGCGATAGTTCCAACAGAGACAGTAGCGGAGTAGAACTAGCTGATCCGTAGATGGTAACTCAGAGCACTGCAGGTGAGTCACTGATACAGCGATAGTTCCAACAGAGACAGCAGTGGAGTAGAACTAGCTGATCCGTAGATGGTAACTCAGAGCACTGCAGGTGAGTCACTGGTACAGCGATAGTTCCAACAGAGACAGTAGCGGAGTAGAACTAGCTGATCCGTAGATGGTAACTCAGAGCACTGCAGGTGAGTCACTGGTACAGCGATAGTTCCAACAGAGGTAGCAGTGGCGTATAACTAGCTGATCCGTAGATGGTAACTCAGAGCACAGCAGGTGAGTCACTGGTACAGCGATAGTTCCAACAGAGGCAGCAGAGAAGTAGAACTAGCTGATCCGTAGATGGCAACTCAGAGCACAGCAGGTGAGTCACTGGTACAGCGATAGTTCCAACAGAGACAGTAGTGGAGTAGAACTAGCTGATCCGTAGATGGTAACTCAGAGCAGGGCAGGTGAGTCACTGGTACAGCGATAGTTCCAACAGAGACAGCAGCAGAGTAGAACTAGCTGATCCGTAGATGGTAACTCAGCGCACGACAGGTGAGTCACTGGTACAGCGATAGTTCCAACAGAGGCAGCAGTGGAGTAGAACTAGCTGATCCGTAGATGGTAACTCAGAGCACAGCAGGTGAGTCACTGGAACAGCGATAGTTCCAACAGAGACAGTAGCAGAGTAGAACTAGCTGATCCGTAGATGGTAACTCAGCGCACGGCAGGTGAGTCACTGGTACAGCGATAGTTCCAACAGAGGCAGCAGTGGAGTAGAACTAGCTGATCCGTAGATGGTAACTCAGAGCACTGCAGGTGAGTCACTGATACAGCGATAGTTCCAACAGAGGCAGCAGTGGAGTAGAACTAGCTGATCCGTAGATGGTAACTCAGAGCACAGCAGGTGAGTCACTGGAACAGCGATAGTTCCAACAGAGACAGTAGCAGAGTAGAACTAGCTGATCCGTAGATGGTAACTCAGCGCACGGCAGGTGAGTCACTGGTACAGTGATAGTTCCAACAGAGGCAGCAGTGGAGTAGAACTAGCTGATCCGTAGATGGTAACTCAGAGCACTGCAGGTGAGTCACTGGTACAGCGATAGTTTCAACAGAGACAGTAGCGGAGTAGAACTAGCTGATCCGTAGATGGTAACTCAGAGCAGGGCAGGTGAGTCACTGGAACAGCGATAGTTCCAACAGAGACAGTAGCGGAGTAGAACTAGCTGATCCGTAGATGGTAACTCAGAGCAGGGCAGGTGAGTCACTGGTACAGCGATAGTTCCAACAGAGGCAGCAGAGGAGTAGAACTAGCTGATCCGTAGATGGTAACTTAGAGCAGGGCAGGTGAGTCACTGGTACAGCGATAGTTCCAACAGAGACAGTAGCGGAGTAGAACTAGCTGATCCGTAGATGGTAACTCAGAGCACTGCAGGTGAGTCACTGATACAGCGATAGTTCCAACAGAGACAGTAGCGGAGTAGAACTAGCTGATCCGTAGATGGTAACTCAGAGCACGGCAGGTGAGTCACTGGTACAGCGATAGTTCCAACAGAGGCATCAGTGGAGTAGAACTAGCTGATCCGTAGATGGTAACTCAGAGCAGGGCAGTTGAGTCACTGGTACAGCGATAGTTCCAACAGAGACAGTAGCGGAGTAGAACTAGCTGATCCATAGATGGTAGCTCAGAGCACTGCAGGTGAGTCACTGATACAGCGATAGTTCCAACAGAGACAGTAGCGGAGTAGAACTAGCTGATCCGTAGATGGTAACTCAGAGCACGGCAGGTGAGTCACTGGTACAGCGATAGTTCCAACAGAGACAGCAGTGGAGTAGAACTAGCTGATCCGTAGATGGTAACTCAGAGCAGGGCAGGTGAGTCACTGGTACAGCGATAGTTCCAACAGAGACAGTAGCGAAGTAGAACTAGCTGATCCGTAGATGGTAACTCAGAGCACTGCAGGTGAGTCACTGATACAGCGATAGTTCCAACAGAGACAGTAGCGGAGTAGAACTAGCTGATCCGTAGATGGTAACTCAGAGCAGGGCAGGTGAGTCACTGGTACAGCGATAGTTCCAACAGAGGCAGCAGTGGAGTAGAACTAGCTGATCCGTAGATGGTAACTCAGAGCAGGGCAGGTGAGTCACTGGTACAGCGATAGTTCCAACAGAGGCAGCAGAGGAGTAGAACTAGCTGATCCGTAGATGGTAACTTAGAGCAGGGCAGGTGAGTCACTGGTACAGCGATAGTTCCAACAGAGACAGTAGCGGAGTAGAACTAGCTGATCCGTAGATGGTAACTAAGAGCACTGCAGGTGAGTCACTGATACAGCGATAGTTCCAACAGAGACAGTAGCGGAGTAGAACTAGCTGATCCGTAGATGGTAACTCAGAGCACTGCAGGTGAGTCACTGATACAGCGATAGTTCCAACAGAGACAGCAGTGGAGTAGAACTAGCTGATCCGTAGATGGTAACTCAGAGCACAGCAGGTGAGTCACTGGTACAGCGATAGTTCCAACAGAGACAGTAGTGGAGTAGAAATAGCTGATCCGTAGATGGTAACTCAGAGCAGGGCAGGTGAGTCACTGGTACAGCGATAGTTCCAACAGAGACAGCAGCAGAGTAGAACTAGCTGATCCGTAGATGGTAACTCAGCGCACGACAGGTGAGTCACTGGTACAGCGATAGTTCCAACAGAGGCAGCAGTGGAGTAGAACTAGCTGATCCGTAGATGGTAACTCAGAGCACAGCAGGTGAGTCACTGGAACAGCGATAGTTCCAACAGAGACAGTAGCAGAGTAGAACTAGCTGATCCGTAGATGGTAACTCAGCGCACGGCAGGTGAGTCACTGGTACAGCGATAGTTCCAACAGAGGCAGCAGTGGAGTAGAACTAGCTGATCCGTAGATGGTAACTCAGAGCACTGCAGGTGAGTCACTGGTACAGCGATAGTTTCAACAGAGACAGTAGCGGAGTAGAACTAGCTGATCCGTAGATGGTAACTCAGAGCAGGGCAGGTGAGTCACTGGAACAGCGATAGTTCCAACAGAGACAGTAGCGGAGTAGAACTAGCTGATCCGTAGATGGTAACTCAGAGCAGGGCAGGTGAGTCACTGGTACAGCGATAGTTCCAACAGAGGCAGCAGAGGAGTAGAACTAGCTGATCCGTAGATGGTAACTTAGAGCAGGGCAGGTGAGTCACAGGTACAGCGATAGTTCCAACAGAGACAGTAGCGGAGTAGAACTAGCTGATCCGTAGATGGCAACTCAGAGCACTGCAGGTGAGTCACTGATACAGCGATAGTTCCAACAGAGACAGTAGCCGAGTAGAACTAGCTGATCCGTAGATGATAACTCAGAGCACGGCAGGTGAGTCACTGGTACAGCGATAGTTCCAACAGAGGCATCAGTGGAGTACAACTAGCTGATCTGTAGATGGTAACTCAGAGCAGGGCAGGTGAGTCACTGGTACAGCGATAGTTCCAACAGAGACAGTAGTGGAGTAGAACTAGCTGATCCGTAGATGGTAACTCAGAGCACTGCAGGTGAGTCACTGGTACAGCGATAGTTCCAACAGAGGCAGCAGTGGAGTATAACTAGCTGATCCGTAGATGGTAACTCAGAGCACAGCAGGTGAGTCACTAGTACAGCGATAGTTCCAACAGAGGCAGCAGAGAAGTAGAACTAGCTGATCCGTAGATGGTAACTCAGAGCACAGCAGGTGAGTCACTGGTACAGCGATAGTTCCAACAGAGACAGTAGTGGAGTAGAACTAGCTGATCCGTAGATGGTAACTCAGAGCAGGGCAGGTGAGTCACTGGTACAGCGATAGTTCCAACAGAGACAGCAGCAGAGTAGAACTAGCTGATCCGTAGATGGTAACTCAGCGCACGACAGGTGAGTCACTGGTACAGCGATAGTTCCAACAGAGGCAGCAGTGGAGTAGAACTAGCTGATCCGTAGATGGTAACTCAGAGCACAGCAGGTGAGTCACTGGAACAGCGATAGTTCCAACAGAGACAGTAGCAGAGTAGAACTAGCTGATCCGTAGATGGTAACTCAGCGCACGGCAGGTGAGTCACTGGTACAGCGATAGTTCCAACAGAGGCAGCAGTGGAGTAGAACTAGCTGATCCGTAGATGGTAACTCAGAGCACTGCAGGTGAGTCACTGATACAGCGATAGTTCCAACAGAGGCAGCAGTGGAGTAGAACTAGCTGATCCGTAGATGGTAACTCAGAGCACAGCAGGTGAGTCACTGGAACAGCGATAGTTCCAACAGAGACAGTAGCAGAGTAGAACTAGCTGATCCGTAGATGGTAACTCAGCGCACGGCAGGTGAGTCACTGGTACAGCGATAGTTCCAACAGAGGCAGCAGTGGAGTAGAACTAGCTGATCCGTAGATGGTAACTCAGAGCACTGCAGGTGAGTCACTGGTACAGCGATAGTTTCAACAGAGACAGTAGCGGAGTAGAACTAGCTGATCCGTAGATGGTAACTCAGAGCAGGGCAGGTGAGTCACTGGAACAGCGATAGTTCCAACAGAGACAGTAGCGGAGTAGAACTAGCTGATCCGTAGATGGTAACTCAGAGCAGGGCAGGTGAGTCACTGGTACAGCGATAGTTCCAACAGAGGCAGCAGAGGAGTAGAACTAGCTGATCCGTAGATGGTAACTTAGAGCAGGGCAGGTGAGTCACTGGTACAGCGATAGTTCCAACAGAGACAGTAGCGGAGTAGAACTAGCTGATCCGTAGATGGTAACTCAGAGCACTGCAGGTGAGTCACTGATACAGCGATAGTTCCAACAGAGACAGTAGCGGAGTAGAACTAGCTGATCCGTAGATGGTAACTCAGAGCACGGCAGGTGAGTCACTGGTACAGCGATAGTTCCAACAGAGGCATCAGTGGAGTAGAACTAGCTGATCCGTAGATGGTAACTCAGAGCAGGGCAGTTGAGTCACTGGTACAGCGATAGTTCCAACAGAGACAGTAGCGGAGTAGAACTAGCTGATCCATAGATGGTAACTCAGAGCACTGCAGGTGAGTCACTGATACAGCGATAGTTCCAACAGAGACAGTAGCGGAGTAGAACTAGCTGATCCGTAGATGGTAACTCAGAGCACGGCAGGTGAGTCACTGGTACAGCGATAGTTCCAACAGAGACAGCAGTGGAGTAGAACTAGCTGATCCGTAGATGGTAACTCAGAGCAGGGCAGGTGAGTCACTGGTACAGCGATAGTTCCAACAGAGACAGTAGCGAAGTAGAACTAGCTGATCCGTAGATGGTAACTCAGAGCACTGCAGGTGAGTCACTGATACAGCGATAGTTCCAACAGAGACAGTAGCGGAGTAGAACTAGCTGATCCGTAGATGGTAACTCAGAGCAGGGCAGGTGAGTCACTGGTACAGCGATAGTTCCAACAGAGGCAGCAGTGGAGTAGAACTAGCTGATCCGTAGATGGTAACTCAGAGCAGGGCAGGTGAGTCACTGGTACAGCGATAGTTCCAACAGAGGCAGCAGAGGAGTAGAACTAGCTGATCCGTAGATGGTAACTTAGAGCAGGGCAGGTGAGTCACTGGTACAGCGATAGTTCCAACAGAGACAGTAGCGGAGTAGAACTAGCTGATCCGTAGATGGTAACTAAGAGCACTGCAGGTGAGTCACTGATACAGCGATAGTTCCAACAGAGACAGTAGCGGAGTAGAACTAGCTGATCCGTAGATGGTAACTCAGAGCACGGCAGGTGAGTCACTGGTACAGCGATAGTTCCAACAGAGACAGTAGCGGAGTAGAACTAGCTGATCCGTAGATGGTAACTCAGAGCACTGCAGGTGAGTCACTGATACAGCGATAGTTCCAACAGAGACAGTAGCGGAGTAGAACTAGCTGATCCGTAGATGGTAACTCAGAGCACTGCAGGTGAGTCACTGATACAGCGATAGTTCCAACAGAGACAGCAGTGGAGTAGAACTAGCTGATCCGTAGATGGTAACTCAGAGCACTGCAGGTGAGTCACTGGTACAGCGATAGTTCCAACAGAGACAGTAGCGGAGTAGAACTAGCTGATCCGTAGATGGTAACTCAGAGCACTGCAGGTGAGTCACTGGTACAGCGATAGTTCCAACAGAGGTAGCAGTGGAGTATAACTAGCTGATCCGTAGATGGTAACTCAGAGCACAGCAGGTGAGTCACTGGTACAGCGATAGTTCCAACAGAGGCAGCAGAGAAGTAGAACTAGCTGATCCGTAGATGGCAACTCAGAGCACAGCAGGTGAGTCACTGGTACAGCGATAGTTCCAACAGAGACAGTAGTGGAGTAGAACTAGCTGATCCGTAGATGGTAACTCAGAGCAGGGCAGGTGAGTCACTGGTACAGCGATAGTTCCAACAGAGACAGCAGCAGAGTAGAACTAGCTGATCCGTAGATGGTAACTCAGCGCACGACAGGTGAGTCACTGGTACAGCGATAGTTCCAACAGAGGCAGCAGTGGAGTAGAACTAGCTGATCCGTAGATGGTAACTCAGAGCACAGCAGGTGAGTCACTGGAACAGCGATAGTTCCAACAGAGACAGTAGCAGAGTAGAACTAGCTGATCCGTAGATGGTAACTCAGCGCACGGCAGGTGAGTCACTGGTACAGCGATAGTTCCAACAGAGGCAGCAGTGGAGTAGAACTAGCTGATCCGTAGATGGTAACTCAGAGCACTGCAGGTGAGTCACTGATACAGCGATAGTTCCAACAGAGGCAGCAGTGGAGTAGAACTAGCTGATCCGTAGATGGTAACTCAGAGCACAGCAGGTGAGTCACTGGAACAGCGATAGTTCCAACAGAGACAGTAGCAGAGTAGAACTAGCTGATCCGTAGATGGTAACTCAGCGCACGGCAGGTGAGTCACTGGTACAGTGATAGTTCCAACAGAGGCAGCAGTGGAGTAGAACTAGCTGATCCGTAGATGGTAACTCAGAGCACTGCAGGTGAGTCACTGGTACAGCGATAGTTTCAACAGAGACAGTAGCGGAGTAGAACTAGCTGATCCGTAGATGGTAACTCAGAGCAGGGCAGGTGAGTCACTGGAACAGCGATAGTTCCAACAGAGACAGTAGCGGAGTAGAACTAGCTGATCCGTAGATGGTAACTCAGAGCAGGGCAGGTGAGTCACTGGTACAGCGATAGTTCCAACAGAGGCAGCAGAGGAGTAGAACTAGCTGATCCGTAGATGGTAACTTAGAGCAGGGCAGGTGAGTCACTGGTACAGCGATAGTTCCAACAGAGACAGTAGCGGAGTAGAACTAGCTGATCCGTAGATGGTAACTCAGAGCACTGCAGGTGAGTCACTGATACAGCGATAGTTCCAACAGAGACAGTAGCGGAGTAGAACTAGCTGATCCGTAGATGGTAACTCAGAGCACGGCAGGTGAGTCACTGGTACAGCGATAGTTCCAACAGAGGCATCAGTGGAGTAGAACTAGCTGATCCGTAGATGGTAACTCAGAGCAGGGCAGTTGAGTCACTGGTACAGCGATAGTTCCAACAGAGACAGTAGCGGAGTAGAACTAGCTGATCCATAGATGGTAGCTCAGAGCACTGCAGGTGAGTCACTGATACAGCGATAGTTCCAACAGAGACAGTAGCGGAGTAGAACTAGCTGATCCGTAGATGGTAACTCAGAGCACGGCAGGTGAGTCACTGGTACAGCGATAGTTCCAACAGAGACAGCAGTGGAGTAGAACTAGCTGATCCGTAGATGGTAACTCAGAGCAGGGCAGGTGAGTCACTGGTACAGCGATAGTTCCAACAGAGACAGTAGCGAAGTAGAACTAGCTGATCCGTAGATGGTAACTCAGAGCACTGCAGGTGAGTCACTGATACAGCGATAGTTCCAACAGAGACAGTAGCGGAGTAGAACTAGCTGATCCGTAGATGGTAACTCAGAGCAGGGCAGGTGAGTCACTGGTACAGCGATAGTTCCAACAGAGGCAGCAGTGGAGTAGAACTAGCTGATCCGTAGATGGTAACTCAGAGCAGGGCAGGTGAGTCACTGGTACAGCGATAGTTCCAACAGAGGCAGCAGAGGAGTAGAACTAGCTGATCCGTAGATGGTAACTTAGAGCAGGGCAGGTGAGTCACTGGTACAGCGATAGTTCCAACAGAGACAGTAGCGGAGTAGAACTAGCTGATCCGTAGATGGTAACTAAGAGCACTGCAGGTGAGTCACTGATACAGCGATAGTTCCAACAGAGACAGTAGCGGAGTAGAACTAGCTGATCCGTAGATGGTAACTCAGAGCACGGCAGGTGAGTCACTGGTACAGCGATAGTTCCAACAGAGACAGTAGCGGAGTAGAACTAGCTGATCCGTAGATGGTAACTCAGAGCACTGCAGGTGAGTCACTGATACAGCGATAGTTCCAACAGAGACAGTAGCGGAGTAGAACTAGCTGATCCGTAGATGGTAACTCAGAGCACTGCAGGTGAGTCACTGATACAGCGATAGTTCCAACAGAGACAGCAGTGGAGTAGAACTAGCTGATCCGTAGATGGTAACTCAGAGCACTGCAGGTGAGTCACTGGTACAGCGATAGTTCCAACAGAGACAGTAGCGGAGTAGAACTAGCTGATCCGTAGATGGTAACTCAGAGCACTGCAGGTGAGTCACTGGTACAGCGATAGTTCCAACAGAGACAGTAGCGGAGTAGAACTAGCTGATCCGTAGATGGTAACTCAGAGCACGGCAGGTGAGTCACTGGTACAGCGATAGTTCCAACAGAGGCAGCAGTGGAGTAGAACTAGCTGATCCGTAGATGGTAACTCAGCGCACGGCAGGTGAGTCACTGGTACAGCGATAGTTCCAACAGAGGCAGCAGCAGAGTAGAACTAGCTGATCCGTAGATGGTAACTCAGAGCACGGCAGGTGAGTCACTGGTACAGCGATAGTTCCAACAGAGGCAACAGAGAAGTAGAACTAGCTGATCCGTAGATGGTAACTCAGAGCACAGCAGGTGAGTCACTGGTACAGCGATAGTTCCAAGAGAGACAGTAGTGGAGTAGAACTAGCTGATCCGTAGATGGTAACTCAGAGCACTGCAGGTGAGTCACTGGTACAGCGATAGTTCCAACAGAGACAGTAGTGGAGTAGAACTAGCTGATCCGTAGATGGTAACTCAGAGCACTGCAGGTGAGTCACTGGTACAGCGATAGTTCCAACAGAGGCAGCAGTGGAGTAGAACTAGCTGATCCGTAGATGGTAACTCAGAGCACAGCAGGTGAGTCACTGGTACAGCGATAGTTCCAACAGAGGCAGCAGAGAAGTAGAACTAGCTGATCCGTAGAAGGTAACTCAGAGCACAGCAGGTGAGTCACTGGTACAGCGATAGTTCCAACAGAGACAGTAGTGGAGTAGAACTAGCTGATCCGTAGATGGTAACTCAGAGCAGGGCAGGTGAGTCACTGGTACAGCGATAGTTCCAACAGAGACAGCAGCAGAGTAGAACTAGCTGATCCGTAGATGGTAACTCAGCGCACGACAGGTGAGTCACTGGTACAGCGATAGTTCCAACAGAGGCAGCAGTGGAGTAGAACTAGCTGATCCGTAGATGGTAACTCAGAGCACAGCAGGTGAGTCACTGGAACAGCGATAGTTCCAACAGAGACAGTAGCAGAGTAGAACTAGCTGATCCGTAGATGGTAACTCAGCGCACGGCAGGTGAGTCACTGGTACAGCGATAGTTCCAACAGAGGCAGCAGTGGAGTAGAACTAGCTGATCCGTAGATGGTAACTCAGAGCACTGCAGGTGAGTCACTGATACAGCGATAGTTCCAACAGAGACAGCAGTGGAGTAGAACTAGCTGATCCGTAGATGGTAACTCAGAGCACAGCAGGTGAGTCACTGGTACAGCGATAGTTCCAACAGAGACAGTAGTGGAGTAGAACTAGCTGATCCGTAGATGGTAACTCAGAGCAGGGCAGGTGAGTCACTGGTACAGCGATAGTTCCAACAGAGACAGCAGCAGAGTAGAACTAGCTGATCCGTAGATGGTAACTCAGCGCACGACAGGTGAGTCACTGGTACAGCGATAGTTCCAACAGAGGCAGCAGTGGAGTAGAACTAGCTGATCCGTAGATGGTAACTCAGAGCACAGCAGGTGAGTCACTGGAACAGCGATAGTTCCAACAGAGACAGTAGCAGAGTAGAACTAGCTGATCCGTAGATGGTAACTCAGCGCACGGCAGGTGAGTCACTGGTACAGCGATAGTTCCAACAGAGGCAGCAGTGGAGTAGAACTAGCTGATCCGTAGATGGTAACTCAGAGCACTGCAGGTGAGTCACTGGTACAGCGATAGTTTCAACAGAGACAGTAGCGGAGTAGAACTAGCTGATCCGTAGATGGTAACTCAGAGCAGGGCAGGTGAGTCACTGGAACAGCGATAGTTCCAACAGAGACAGTAGCGGAGTAGAACTAGCTGATCCGTAGATGGTAACTCAGAGCAGGGCAGGTGAGTCACTGGTACAGCGATAGTTCCAACAGAGGCAGCAGAGGAGTAGAACTAGCTGATCCGTAGATGGTAACTTAGAGCAGGGCAGGTGAGTCACTGGTACAGCGATAGTTCCAACAGAGACAGTAGCGGAGTAGAACTAGCTGATCCGTAGATGGTAACTCAGAGCACTGCAGGTGAGTCACTGATACAGCGATAGTTCCAACAGAGACAGTAGCGGAGTAGAACTAGCTGATCCGTAGATGGTAACTCAGAGCACGGCAGGTGAGTCACTGGTACAGCGATAGTTCCAACAGAGGCATCAGTGGAGTAGAACTAGCTGATCCGTAGATGGTAACTCAGAGCAGGGCAGTTGAGTCACTGGTACAGCGATAGTTCCAACAGAGACAGTAGCGGAGTAGAACTAGCTGATCCATAGATGGTAACTCAGAGCACTGCAGGTGAGTCACTGATACAGCGATAGTTCCAACAGAGACAGTAGCGGAGTAGAACTAGCTGATCCGTAGATGGTAACTCAGAGCACGGCAGGTGAGTCACTGGTACAGCGATAGTTCCAACAGAGACAGCAGTGGAGTAGAACTAGCTGATCCGTAGATGGTAACTCAGAGCAGGGCAGGTGAGTCACTGGTACAGCGATAGTTCCAACAGAGACAGTAGCGAAGTAGAACTAGCTGATCCGTAGATGGTAACTCAGAGCACTGCAGGTGAGTCACTGATACAGCGATAGTTCCAACAGAGACAGTAGCGGAGTAGAACTAGCTGATCCGTAGATGGTAACTCAGAGCAGGGCAGGTGAGTCACTGGTACAGCGATAGTTCCAACAGAGGCAGCAGTGAAGTAGAACTAGCTGATCCGTAGATGGTAACTCAGAGCAGGGCAGGTGAGTCACTGGTACAGCGATAGTTCCAACAGAGGCAGCAGAGGAGTAGAACTAGCTGATCCGTAGATGGTAACTTAGAGCAGGGCAGGTGAGTCACTGGTACAGCGATAGTTCCAACAGAGACAGTAGCGGAGTAGAACTAGCTGATCCGTAGATGGTAACTAAGAGCACTGCAGGTGAGTCACTGATACAGCGATAGTTCCAACAGAGACAGTAGCGGAGTAGAACTAGCTGATCCGTAGATGGTAACTCAGAGCACGGCAGGTGAGTCACTGGTACAGCGATAGTTCCAACAGAGGCATCAGTGGAGTAGAACTAGCTGATCCGTAGATGGTAACTCAGAGCAGGGCAGGTGAGTCACTGGTACAGCGATAGTTCCAACAGAGACAGTAGCGGAGTAGAACTAGCTGATCCGTAGATGGTAACTCAGAGCACTGCAGGTGAGTCACTGATACAGCGATAGTTCCAACAGAGACAGTAGCGGAGTAGAACTAGCTGATCCGTAGATGGTAACTCAGAGCACTGCAGGTGAGTCACTGATACAGCGATAGTTCCAACAGAGACAGCAGTGGAGTAGAACTAGCTGATCCGTAGATGGTAACTCAGAGCACTGCAGGTGAGTCACTGGTACAGCGATAGTTCCAACAGAGACAGTAGCGGAGTAGAACTAGCTGATCCGTAGATGGTAACTCAGAGCACTGCAGGTGAGTCACTGGTACAGCGATAGTTCCAACAGAGACAGTAGCGGAGTAGAACTAGCTGATCCGTAGATGGTAACTCAGAGCACGGCAGGTGAGTCACTGGTACAGCGATAGTTCCAACAGAGGCAGCAGTGGAGTAGAACTAGCTGATCCGTAGATGGTAACTCAGCGCACGGCAGGTGAGTCACTGGTACAGCGATAGTTCCAACAGAGGCAGCAGCAGAGTAGAACTAGCTGATCCGTAGATGGTAACTCAGAGCACGGCAGGTGAGTCACTGGTACAGCGATAGTTCCAACAGAGGCAACAGAGAAGTAGAACTAGCTGATCCGTAGATGGTAACTCAGAGCACAGCAGGTGAGTCACTGGTACAGCGATAGTTCCAAGAGAGACAGTAGTGGAGTAGAACTAGCTGATCCGTAGATGGTAACTCAGAGCACTGCAGGTGAGTCACTGGTACAGCGATAGTTCCAACAGAGACAGTAGTGGAGTAGAACTAGCTGATCCGTAGATGGTAACTCAGAGCACTGCAGGTGAGTCACTGGTACAGCGATAAATCCAACAGAGGCAGCAGTGGAGTAGAACTAGCTGATCCGTAGATGGTAATTCAGAGCACAGCAGGTGAGTCACTGGTACAGCGATAGTTCCAACAGAGGCAGCAGAGAAGTAGAACTAGCTGATCCGTAGATGGTAACTCAGAGCACAGCAGGTGAGTCACTGGTACAGCGATAGTTCCAACAGAGGCAGCAGTGGAGTAGAACTAGCTGATCCGTAGATGGTAACTCAGAGCACAGCAGGTGAGTCACTGGAACAGCGATAGTTCCAACAGAGACAGTAGCGGAGTAGAACTAGCTGATCCGTAGATGGTAACTCAGCGCACGGCAGGTGAGTCACTGGTACAGCGATAGTTCCAACAGAGGCAGCAGTGGAGTAAAACTAGCTGATCCGTAGATGGTAACTCAGAGCACTGCAGGTGAGTCACTGGTACAGCGATAGTTTCAACAGAGACAGTAGCGGAGTAGAACTAGCTGATCCGTAGATGGTAACTCAGAGCACTGCAGGTGAGTCACTGATACAGCGATAGTTCCAACAGAGACAGTAGCGGAGTAGAACTAGCTGATCCGTAGATGGTAACTCAGAGCACGGCAGGTGAGTCACTGGTACAGCGATAGTTCCAACAGAGGCAGCAGTGGAGTAGAACTAGCTGATCCGTAGATGGTAACTCAGCGCACGGCAGGTGAGTCACTGGTACAGCGATAGTTCCAACAGAGGCAGCAGCAGAGTAGAACTAGCTGATCCGTAGATGGTAACTCAGAGCACGGCAGGTGAGTCACTGGTACAGCGATAGTTCCAACAGAGGCAACAGAGAAGTAGAACTAGCTGATCCGTAGATGGTAACTCAGAGCACAGCAGGTGAGTCACTGGTACAGCGATAGTTCCAAGAGAGACAGTAGTGGAGTAGAACTAGCTGATCCGTAGATGGTAACTCAGAGCACTGCAGGTGAGTCACTGGTACAGCGATAGTTCCAACAGAGACAGTAGTGGAGTAGAACTAGCTGATCCGTAGATGGTAACTCAGAGCACTGCAGGTGAGTCACTGGTACAGCGATAAATCCAACAGAGGCAGCAGTGGAGTAGAACTAGCTGATCCGTAGATGGTAACTCAGAGCACAGCAGGTGAGTCACTGGTACAGCGATAGTTCCAACAGAGGCAGCAGAGAAGTAGAACTAGCTGATCCGTAGATGGTAACTCAGAGCACAGCAGGTGAGTCACTGGTACAGCGATAGTTCCAACAGAGACAGTAGTGGAGTAGAACTAGCTGATCCGTAGATGGTAACTCAGAGCAGGGCAGGTGAGTCACTGGTACAGCGATAGTTCCAACAGAGACAGCAGCAGAGTAGAAATAGCTGATCCGTAGATGGTAACTCAGCGCACGGCAGGTGAGTCACTGGTACAGCGATAGTTCCAACAGAGGCAGCAGTGGAGTAGAACTAGCTGATCCGTAGATGGTAACTCAGAGCACAGCAGGTGAGTCACTGGAACAGCGATAGTTCCAACAGAGACAGTAGCGGAGTAGAACTAGCTGATCCGTAGATGGTAACTCAGCGCACGGCAGGTGAGTCACTGGTACAGCGATAGTTCCAACAGAGGCAGCAGTGGAGTAGAACTAGCTGATCCGTAGATGGTAACTCAGAGCACTGCAGGTGAGTCACTGGTACAGCGATAGTTTCAACAGAGACAGTAGCGGAGTAGAACTAGCTGATCCGTAGATGGTAACTCAGAGCACTGCAGGTGAGTCACTGATACAGCGATAGTTCCAACAGAGACAGTAGCGGAGTAGAACTAGCTGATCCGTAGATGGTAACTCAGAGCACGGCAGGTGAGTCACTGGTACAGCGATAGTTCCAACAGAGGCATCAGTGGAGTAGAACTAGCTGATCCGTAGATGGTAACTCAGAGCAGGGCAGTTGAGTCACTGGTACAGCGATAGTTCCAACAGAGACAGTAGCGGAGTAGAAGTAGCTGATCCATAGATGGTAACTCAGAGCACTGCAGGTGAGTCACTGATACAGCGATAGTTCCAACAGAGACAGTAGCAGAGTAGAACTAGCTGATCCGTAGATGGTAACTCAGAGCACTGCAGGTGAGTCACTGATACAGCGATAGTTCCAACAGAGACAGCAGTGGAGTAGAACTAGCTGATCCGTAGATGGTAACTCAGAGCACTGCAGGTGAGTCACTGGTACAGCGATAGTTCCAACAGAGACAGTAGCGGAGTAGAACTAGCTGATCCGTAGATGGTAACTCAGAGCACTGCAGGTGAGTCACTGGTACAGCGATAGTTCCAACAGAGACAGTAGCGGAGTAGAACTAGCTGATCCGTAGATGGTAACTCAGAGCACGGCAGGTGAGTCACTGGTACAGCGATAGTTCCAACAGAGGCAGCAGTGGAGTAGAACTAGCTGATCCGTAGATGGTAACTCAGAGCAGGGCAGGTGAGTCACTGGAACAGCGATAGTTCCAACAGAGACAGTAGCGGAGTAGAACTAGCTGATCCGTAGATGGTAACTCAGCGCACGGCAGGTGAGTCACTGGTACAGCGATAGTTCCAACAGAGGCAGCAGTGGAGTAGAACTAGCTGATCCGTAGATGGTAACTCAGAGCACTGCAGGTGAGTCACTGGTACAGCGATAGTTTCAACAGAGACAGTAGCGGAGTAGAACTAGCTGATCCGTAGATGGTAACTCAGAGCACTGCAGGTGAGTCACTGATACAGCGATAGTTCCAACAGAGACAGTAGCGGAGTAGAACTAGCTGATCCGTAGATGGTAACTCAGAGCACGGCAGGTGAGTCACTGGTACAGCGATAGTTCCAACAGAGGCATCAGTGGAGTAGAACTAGCTGATCCGTAGATGGTAACTCAGAGCAGGGCAGTTGAGTCACTGGTACAGCGATAGTTCCAACAGAGACAGTAGCGGAGTAGAAGTAGCTGATCCATAGATGGTAACTCAGAGCACTGCAGGTGAGTCACTGATACAGCGATAGTTCCAACAGAGACAGTAGCAGAGTAGAACTAGCTGATCCGTAGATGGTAACTCAGAGCACTGCAGGTGAGTCACTGATACAGCGATAGTTCCAACAGAGACAGCAGTGGAGTAGAACTAGCTGATCCGTAGATGGTAACTCAGAGCACTGCAGGTGAGTCACTGGTACAGCGATAGTTCCAACAGAGACAGTAGCGGAGTAGAACTAGCTGATCCGTAGATGGTAACTCAGAGCACTGCAGGTGAGTCACTGGTACAGCGATAGTTCCAACAGAGACAGTAGCGGAGTAGAACTAGCTGATCCGTAGATGGTAACTCAGAGCACGGCAGGTGAGTCACTGGTACAGCGATAGTTCCAACAGAGGCAGCAGTGGAGTAGAACTAGCTGATCCGTAGATGGTAACTCAGAGCAGGGCAGGTGAGTCACTGGAACAGCGATAGTTCCAACAGAGACAGTAGCGGAGTAGAACTAGCTGATCCGTAGATGGTAACTCAGAGCACGGCAGGTGAGTCACTGGTACAGCGATAGTTCCAACAGAGGCAGCAGTGGAGTAGAACTAGCTGATCCGTAGATGGTAACTGAGAGCAGGGCAGGTGAGTCACTGGTACAGCGATAGTTCCAACAGAGGCAGCAGAGGAGTAGAACTAGCTGATCCGTAGATGGTAACTCAGAGCTCAGCAGGTGAGTCACTGGAACAGCGATAGTTCCAACAGAGACAGTAGCGGAGTAGAACTAGCTGATCCGTAGATGGTAACTCAGAGCAGGACAGGTGAGTCACTGATACAGCGATAGTTCCAACAGAGGCAGCAGTGGAGTAGAACTAGCTGATCCGTAGATGGTAACTGAGAGCAGGGCAGGTGAGTCACTGGTACAGCGATAGTTCCAACAGAGGCAGCAGAGGAGTAGAACTAGCTGATCCGTAGATGGTAACTCAGAGCACGGCAGGTGAGTCACTGGTACAGCGGTAGTTCAACAGAGGCAGCAGTGGAGTAGAACCAGCTGATCCGTAGATGGTAACTCAGAGCACTGCAGGTGAGTCACTGATACAGCGATAGTTCCAACAGAGACAGTAGCGGAGTAGAACTAGCTGATCCGTAGATGGTAACTCAGAGCAGGGCAGGTGAGTCACTGGTACAGCGATAGTTCCAACAGAGGCAGCAGTGGAGTAGAACTAGCTGATCCATAGATGGTAACTCAGAGCAGGGCAGGTGAGTCACTGGTACAGCGATAGTTCCAACAGAGACAGTAGCGGAGTAGAACTAGCTGATCCGTAGATGGTAACTCAGAGCAGGGCAGGTGAGTCACTGGTACAGCGATAGTTCCAACAGAGACAGTAGCGGAGTAGAACTAGCTGATCCGTAGATGGTAACTCAGAGCACTGCAGGTGAGTCACTGATACAGCGATAGTTCCAACAGAGACAGTAGCGGAGTAGAACTAGCTGATCCGTAGATGGCAACTCAGAGCACTGCAGGTGAGTCACTGGTACAGCGATAGTTCCAACAGAGGCAGCAGTGGAGTAGAACTAGCTGATCCGTAGATGGTAACTCAGAGCACGGCAGGTGAGTCACTTGTACAGCGATAGTTCCAACAGAGGCAGCAGAGGAGTAGAACTAGCTGATCCGTAGATGGTAACTCAGAGCACGGCAGGTGAGTCACTGGTACAGCGATAGTTCCAACAGAGACAGTAGCGGAGTAGAACTAGCTGATCCGTAGATGGTAACTCAGAGCACAGCAGGTGAGTCACTGGTACAGCGATAGTTCCAACAGAGACAGTAGTGGAGTAGAACTAGCTGATCCGTAGATGGTAACTCAGAGCACTGCAGGTGAGTCACTGGTACAGCGATAGTTCCAACAGAGGCAGCAGTGGAGTAGAACTAGCTGATCCGTAGATGGTAACTCAGAGCACGGCAGGTGAGTCACTGGTACAGCGATAGTTCCAACAGAGACAGTAGCGGAGTAGAACTAGCTGGTCCGTAGATGGTAACTCAGAGCACAGCAGGTGAGTCACTGGTACAGCGATAGTTCCAACAGAGGCAGCAGTGGAGTAGAACTAGCTGATCCGTAGATGGTAACTCAGAGCAGGGCAGGTGAGTCACTGGTACAGCGATAGTTCCAACAGAGACAGTAGCGGAGTAGAACTAGCTGATCCGTAGATGGTAACTCAGAGCAGGGCAGGTGAGTTACTGGTACAGCGATAGTTCCAACAGAGACAGTAGCGGAGTAGAACTAGCTGATCCGTAGATGGTAACTCAGAGCACTGCAGGTGAGTCACTGATACAGCGATAGTTCCAACAGAGACAGCAGTGGAGTAGAACTAGCTGATCCGTAGATGGTAACTCAGAGCACTGCAGGTGAGTCACTGGTACAGCGATAGTTCCAACAGAGACAGTAGCGGAGTAGAACTAGCTGATCCGTAGATGGTAACTCAGAGCACTGCAGGTGAGTCACTGGTACAGCGATAGTTCCAACAGAGACAGTAGCGGAGTAGAACTAGCTGATCCGTAGATGGTAACTCAGAGCACGGCAGGTGAGTCACTGGTACAGCGATAGTTCCAACAGAGGCAGCAGTGGAGTAGAACTAGCTGATCCGTAGATGGTAACTCAGAGCAGGGCAGGTGAGTCACTGGAACAGCGATAGTTCCAACAGAGACAGTAGCGGAGTAGAACTAGCTGATCCGTAGATGGTAACTCAGAGCACGGCAGGTGAGTCACTGGTACAGCGATAGTTCCAACAGAGGCAGCAGTGGAGTAGAACTAGCTGATCCGTAGATGGTAACTGAGAGCAGGGCAGGTGAGTCACTGGTACAGCGATAGTTCCAACAGAGGCAGCAGAGGAGTAGAACTAGCTGATCCGTAGATGGTAACTCAGAGCTCAGCAGGTGAGTCACTGGAACAGCGATAGTTCCAACAGAGACAGTAGCGGAGTAGAACTAGCTGATCCGTAGATGGTAACTCAGAGCAGGACAGGTGAGTCACTGATACAGCGATAGTTCCAACAGAGGCAGCAGTGGAGTAGAACTAGCTGATCCGTAGATGGTAACTGAGAGCAGGGCAGGTGAGTCACTGGTACAGCGATAGTTCCAACAGAGGCAGCAGAGGAGTAGAACTAGCTGATCCGTAGATGGTAACTCAGAGCACGGCAGGTGAGTCACTGGTACAGCGGTAGTTCAACAGAGGCAGCAGTGGAGTAGAACTAGCTGATCCGTAGATGGTAACTCAGAGCACTGCAGGTGAGTCACTGATACAGCGATAGTTCCAACAGAGACAGTAGCGGAGTAGAACTAGCTGATCCGTAGATGGTAACTCAGAGCAGGGCAGGTGAGTCACTGGTACAGCGATAGTTCCAACAGAGGCAGCAGTGGAGTAGAACTAGCTGATCCGTAGATGGTAACTCAGAGCAGGGCAGGTGAGTCACTGGTACAGCGATAGTTCCAACAGAGACAGTAGCGGAGTAGAACTAGCTGATCCGTAGATGGTAACTCAGAGCAGGGCAGGTGAGTCACTGGTACAGCGATAGTTCCAACAGAGACAGTAGCGGAGTAGAACTAGCTGATCCGTAGATGGTAACTCAGAGCACTGCAGGTGAGTCACTGATACAGCGATAGTTCCAACAGAGACAGTAGCGGAGTAGAACTAGCTGATCCGTAGATGGCAACTCAGAGCACTGCAGGTGAGTCACTGGTACAGCGATAGTTCCAACAGAGGCAGCAGTGGAGTAGAACTAGCTGATCCGTAGATGGTAACTCAGAGCACTGCAGGTGAGTCACTGGTACAGCGATAGTTCCAACAGAGACAGTAGCGGAGCAGAACTAGCTGATCCGTAGATGGTAACTCAGAGCACTGCAGGTGAGTCACTAGTACAGCGATAGTTCCAACAGAGGCAGCAGTGGAGTAGAACTAGCTGATCCGTAGATGGTAACTCAGAGCACGGCAGGTGAGTCACTTGTACAGCGATAGTTCCAACAGAGGCAGCAGAGGAGTAGAACTAGCTGATCCGTAGATGGTAACTCAGAGCACGGCAGGTGAGTCACTGGTACAGCGATAGTTCCAACAGAGACAGTAGCGGAGTAGAACTAGCTGATCCGTAGATGGTAACTCAGAGCACAGCAGGTGAGTCACTGGTACAGCGATAGTTCCAACAGAGACAGTAGTGGAGTAGAACTAGCTGATCCGTAGATGGTAACTCAGAGCACTGCAGGTGAGTCACTGGTACAGCGATAGTTCCAACAGAGGCAGCAGTGGAGTAGAACTAGCTGATCCGTAGATGGTAACTCAGAGCACGGCAGGTGAGTCACTGGTACAGCGATAGTTCCAACAGAGACAGTAGCGGAGTAGAACTAGCTGGTCCGTAGATGGTAACTCAGAGCACAGCAGGTGAGTCACTGGTACAGCGATAGTTCCAACAGAGGCAGCAGTGGAGTAGAACTAGCTGATCCGTAGATGGTAACTCAGAGCAGGGCAGGTGAGTCACTGGTACAGCGATAGTTCCAACAGAGACAGTAGCGGAGTAGAACTAGCTGATCCGTAGATGGTAACTCAGAGCAGGGCAGGTGAGTTACTGGTACAGCGATAGTTCCAACAGAGACAGTAGCGGAGTAGAACTAGCTGATCCGTAGATGGTAACTCAGAGCACTGCAGGTGAGTCACTGATACAGCGATAGTTCCAACAGAGACAGTAGCGGAGTAGAACTAGCTGATCCGTAGATGGTAACTCAGAGCACGGCAGGTGAGTCACTGGTACAGCAATAGTTCCAACAGAGACAGTAGCGGAGTAGAACTAGCTGATCCGTAGATGGTAAGTCAGAGCACGGCAGGAGAGTCACTGGTACAGCGGTAGTTCCAACAGAGACAGCAGCGGAGTAGAACTAGCTGATCCGTAGATGGTAACTCAGAGCACTGCAGGAGAGTCAGACCGAAGGGAGCCAGGTCCTTACAGAGAGTAATGAAGAACAGGCATTGGACAGGAGGAAGTGGGAGGTTTAAATAGTGCCCTAAAATGCCAGGACCAATGAGGAACAAGCAGAAGTTTATGAGAGAGGGGAGTAGGCTTGCACATGTGCAGAGCAGATGGTAGATGTATCAAAGGTGTCATCAGGAAACCGGGATCACGGCTTACAGGAGGAAGGTAACAACGCCGGTGCCCGTCCACGGGACCGGTGTGTGGCAATAATAGATATGTATATTAGGGATTCCAATAATATCCTAAACGACCACTGTGGGGTAAAGGAAAATCTATATTACTATTTGTACAATGGAACATGAGAGATGCAAATGTTTTGCTGAATATTAGTGAAAGGGAATTACATCTGCAGACAGCCCTTGGTCAAGTCTTGTCAAACTGAACTAATGATACATCTTCATTCTCAGAACCACATCCTGTGCCAAAATACATCATTATTTATAATATTGCACACGTAACAATGTTACAATGATTTGCCCTCACACATTACTAAATGTACTTAAATAGAGAACAAGTTAACAACCAAATAAACACACAGGGCCTAATTAATCGAGGCACATATGTACCTGCCCATGCCCTCAACCAGGGCCATCTTAACAACATTATGGGCCCTTGGGCAAAGCAGTGCACCGGGGCCCCTATATATATATATATATATATATATATATAAAATACAAAAAGACAGGGGGCGCCACACATAGTGTATTATCAGTGATATACAATATACAGGTGACTCCAACGATAAGAAAGTCCCGTACCAAATATGTAATGAAATTAGGCAGATGTAATAATCAGGCTGACCGTAGTATGGATCCACCTCAGATTTAGATAACAGGAATCCACGATCACAGACAATATAGAGCACAATATAGAGCACAATAAAACAAGCTTATCTGTCCGCTGGCACAAACATGGAAGAGAAGGGTAGCAGCCGGCGACACCTCAGAACATCCAGTAATGAGCACAGGGACCAAGAACCTCACCAACGCGTTTCGTCTTGTAGGTAAGACTTTATCAAGGAGTAATGCTTGTCTTCCATCACTTGGTCTGTGATCGTGGATTCCTGTTATTTAAATCTGAGGTGGATCCATACTACGGTCAGCCTGATTATTACATCTGCCTAATTTCATTACATATTTGGTACGGGACTTTCTTATCGTTGGAGTCACCTGTATATTGTATATCACTGATAATACACTATGTGTGGCGCCCCCTGTCTTTTTGTATTTTATCTCTTAGGTGTAACACTTGCAGACAGGTGTTGATTGACTGGGGAGCTGCCTATTACATTGAGTATAAATTTTCTGCTGGTTAGCTTAAAGAACTTTTTGGGTGTCATATATATATATATATATATACATACATATACGTAAAAAAAAGTGACTATATATATATATATTTTTTTTTAAATCCCCCTAAACTCACCTTTCAATAGGCTTGTTCTCCGAGTCCGATCCCCTTTTCTTCTTCGTCGCTGTCCTGTGCTCCTTCGTGTTGTGCTCGCAGTGAATGTTGGGAGTGAGGACGTCATCACGCCAGACATTCATAGCGAGCGATTTCAACAGCACAAGTATCTAGAAATGTGCAATGACCCCCGTGTTTTGGTGTTTTGGTTCTGGTTTTGGATCTGGATTAACTTTGTGTTTTTGTTTTGACAAAAACGCACTTGCGTGTTTTGTTTTTCTAAAATCCCTATTTTTTTTGCTAAAATTACATCATTTGGCTCTTTTATTATCCCTACATTATTATTAACCTCAATAACATTAATTTCCAATCATTTCCAGTCAATTTTTGCCAAGTGACAAGAACACTGCTACCCCTGTTTCTGTGTGAGCAATGGCACTGAGCAATGTCACTGGAGAATGGAGAGTGACAAGAACACTGCTACCCCTGTTTCTGTGTGCCTCATTCCTCTTGTCTGCTCCCACCTCGTCCAGCTGTGCATCCTTGTCTCTTGCCTCCAACACACCTATCATATAGCCTGCCAATTACATCTTATGTACAGTATTATGCTTCCTGTTTGTTAATTACTTTGCATGTTGGTATGTTTGGTATATACTTCCCATTGTGTCTTATAAATAAACAATAATAATAGTTGTGACAAAGGGAGGTGTTTGCCACAGGTTTCTAAAAGAGAAGACAGATATTTAGCTGGCAATATGCAGAGAAAGGCTACAAACAGAGTTACACATATGTACAGTAGTTCACCTAAGTTAAAGAGATACAGGCAGAGGACATATATGGGACAAAATAACAGTAAAGAGTCTGATTTAACTTACAGGTTTTGAAGTGGTTTAAAAAGACATATTTTGAACAGTGAGCTGCGGCCTGACAGGCTGGGTCTGCAATCAAACAGAACACCTGATGGAAACTCCCTTGTAAAGGGAAAGTGGGAGTGTCACCTGTCCATCAGGGCTTTGGGAGCAGTTTAAACTATTTAAACCTGTCTGTTTCATTGTTCAGTTGTGACCGATGCCAGATAGTGGCCGGTGGATAGGGCCTAAACATTGAATTTATTACTGCTGCAATGTATTTGAGAATGGGCTCTTCCAGTGAGATCATTTAGTGAGTTCAGCTTAATGCATTGGTTATCACTTTTGAATCCCACAGTACATCTATTGGGTGAAAGAGTATGAGTAAAGCTGGGTACACACTACAGAAAATTTCTCCCGATGCAGTATCATTAATGATTTTACCCCTCTGCATGCCAATTCATGTGTACACGCTATATATGTTTTACAAAATTTAACTTCAGAACTGTGCTCTTCATCTGTCATAACCATTGACTGAAAAGATCATGGGGTAAATGGGTTTTTTTCCAGCGTTTTAAAATCGTGGCAAATCGCGGGTGATAACCCGCATTTTTTGTCCTCATGTTGCCAGATATATTAAACTGCGATCTTTACTCTGACTTAAAAATCGCTGGTCGCCAAGAAGATATCTACAATAGAGCCCAGAGAAACAACCTCTGAATTAAAGGCGTCCCAGAGTCCGTTGAGTCTGTACACCTGGACCCCTATCTCAGGAAACTATTCTCCCACCTTGCTCCAGAAGTCCCGGAAGACCAACTGCTGGATAGAGCTCACAGGGCCCTTAAACCCCGTCCATCTGATCAATCTACACCTAGAGACGTTATCCTCCGCTTTCACTATTTTATGACCAAAGAAACTGTCTTACAAGCTGCTAGAAAGCTTCCATCTTTATCTTATGAAGGACATACCCTTCAAATTTTTCAAGACCTCTCTCCCACCACTTTATCCCGGAGACAAGAACTCCAGCCTGTCACTTCAATCCTCAGGGAGAACAACATCAGATATCTCTGGGGGTTTCCCTTTCGTCTCTATCTTTGGCACCAGAACCAACAACTATCAGCTAAAAGTTTAGGCAAGGCACGGGACCTTCTACTAAAGATTGGCCTAAACCAACATGTCCCTCCGGAAGCTTCTCAGGCCCCTGCTAATGCTAATGCTCAGCGGCTCCTCCGTAGAGACTGGTCAACTGTCCCTCGCCATTCTAAACCGCAATCCACGGACCCCTGACCAGCGTTTCCTTGTTCCTGCTCCTTCTTCAAAGTGCGGCCGCACTTCCCTCTACAGGATCCGATGTGGTCCTCGCTGCTGCCTGACATAGTCCTACAATTGGATATAGATTTCAAGGCAGTCACGTCTTCAGCTGTCTTCCTTCATCTTCTACTGGACTGAGACTATAATGTTATCGCCGGATACTGTAATGCCTTCTACTGACTGCTGCCTTGTCTTAGTCTGCTTCCAGAGAAGGCAGGTTGTAGCTCTTTACTTTTTCTTCTAGGTGTGATGAAGCTCTGAAGATGCGCAGACTACAGCTCCTGCCTTTGACACCGATAAGTAACTGTGATGTTTTGTTTTATTTTGTTTAATTGTTTCTATGCTGTATTTACGGCCGTTATGTTATCTATTTGAATCTCTCTCTATTGCTTTTATATCGGCCATACCCGGTGGCTCCTCATGGGGCCACTGTGATATAGCTCTTGTATTTGAATTACTTTCTTTTTCATATAATATGTTTATTCCTGATGAATATTTACTTGGTTGTGTCTTCCCCTTGGCTTCCTCATACCCTTCTTTAGGGTTCAGTAATTTCCTCATGCCTTCTCCTCTCCCTTCCCTCTCCATAGGTCATACACACTAAGTTGGTCACTCGGTATCTCCTCTTTGGTTCCCCGACCCTCCGTTCTTTGGTTGCTCCTAGTTTACCACTCCCCTTAGAGCCTAGGGCTCTATGCTGGTCCCGCTGATGGCTTGTCCCGCTGATGGCTTGTCCATCATGTCCTATCCTTCACCGGCACTTGCGACAAGTGGACTTTGGTCCGCTATGTCGGTCCCTTTATACCCTTAACCTTTGGTCCTCCCCTCCTTCTCCTCACTAGTCGTCACCTAACATGTAATTCCCTGTGCATCCTTCTTTCTTTCTTCTCCTCCCTGATATTTCTTCCCCCTTCTGGTTTCTAGCGCTCTCCCCATTGACTTACCTATGACCCTTAACTTTATTTCCTATAATGTCAAGGGCCTCAACTCCCCTCAGAAACGGGCTAAGCTCCATTCGTCTCTCAAGTCTCTTAAAGAAGACTTGATATTCATACAAGAAACACATTTTGTCAACTATCTCCACCCTGACTTCGTTCCAGAAAATTCCCCCTGACATATCATGCATGTGATCATAGGCAGACAAAGCGGGGAGTAGCAATTTTGTTTGCCTGCCTCTTAATTTTTGAACTTCGCGACTGCCATAAGGATAAAGAAGGTAGATTCCTGATTCTAATAGGCACTCTAAATAATCTCCCCTGCACTCTAGTGGATCTCTATGCATCCAACACCGGCCAGCATAAATTCTTCAAAAAATTGGGTTCTTTGCTAGCACGTGTTCGTCAGGGTGAACTTATTGTCGCTGGCGATTTCAATGCTGTCTTGGCTCTGACTATAGATCGCTCCTCAGTCTCCTCCTCTTCTCCCCCGAGGAGAGATGCTCACACCACTGCTGCCATACAGGCTTTTCTGAAACTCCATAACTTATATGATTCATGGAGAGTACTAGACCCCTTGGCCAGGGACTATACCTTACTCCAGGATTGATATGATCCTGCTCAGCCACGACCTCACTCTGAAACTTAGCTCTTCCCAGATTTTTCCTGTCACCTGGTCGGACCATGCCCCTGTTTCCGCTGTGCTTACCTCCCTCTCCCACCACCTTTCTAAAGCAACCTGGAGTATTAACGAATCACTCCTACATGATAAAGAAACTATTACTCACCTTCAATCTCTTCTGAATATTTTGAGACAAACGACACCCCGGATATCTCTCCTATGACACTTTGGGATGCTCATAAGGCGGTAATACGGGGTCATCTTATTGCTCTGGCATTTCGGACTAAGCGACTTCCCCTGGCTAAAACTATCCAACTGACGGACTCGTTGAGAGCTCTAGAACAGCGTCACAAACCGAACCCTGATCCCCTAGTTCTCCAGGAAATTGCTTCTGTGCGGGGTGAATTAAATCTCTTATTATCCCAACAGGTTGCTAATAAACTGAAGTGGCTCAATCAGCGCTTTTATGAAAAGGGCGATAAGGCAGATAGATTACTGGCCACCAAACTTAGAACTAAGATAGCGGCCCGGAATCTCCTGGCTATCAGGAACTCCGATGGAATTTTACATTATGACCCTCAGCGGATACATGCCGCCTTCCAATCCTACTACACTAAACTTTACAAGCTTCCCCAGGATTGTCCCTTCCCAAAGTCCAATTTATATTAGATAGTAGCTCTATTCCGATAGTCAGAATATCTAGACCCGCATATTATTAGAGCAGCAATATGTTTGAAGATTCACAATGATTCATAGTATGTGTCGCTAAAAGAGCAGAATTTGTAAAGTGTACTCACGATCTATTCTCAGGATTGGAGTGAGATAGACCGTGGTGATTAATAGGATCTGTCGGCGTACACAAACATAAAACTAAATAATGATGATGTGCGTGCACGATCTGTTTCAGGAGTCCGAATGAGACAAACCGTTGTTTGAGAGCATACCTGGTGACAGACACATAATATCACACATTACAACCACTATATGATCATTGTGTGTACACACAATCTGTCCTATTAACCTGGATGAGACAAACCTTGCAAATAATGCACCTTGTTACATAGTAACAATACTATAAATACTATGTGACAAGAGTTATAAGAACTAAGTGCAACAGCTCATGTATAAAGTGAACTAATAAATATGTGATACAGGGATAATACCCGGACCTTACACATATGATCTTCTCACATACGCTTGCTCTTTCCATTATTAACGTGATTATCACAAATACGATCTCCCCGTAATTATCTATTTACTGCATGAGTGTGTATAACAACTAATAAACTTCATGGGGATGAACGGAGTAATGGTCAGACCAACCAATTATGGAGAATTCTAAATGGTTTGACTAATCTCCTCTAACCTTATATTTGTTGCAAAATTCATTATAATATTGATTCTTAATCTATGCATACAAATAAGGCTAGTCCGACTTCAATATTCCGGGACGAATCCCGGACGCGGCTGTGAGAATTTCTATTTTAGATTCTGACGGAAGTGTACAATAACTCCCACTATATGAGCAGGAATAATCTCCTCCTCTACGGAATATGAGATTTTGGAATTTGTTTCTGAATTTAGGATAAGGCTACTTGAGACACCCCTACGGAATTACATATTCTTTATCCGCAGGAATCATGCATACTTTTTGAGACAACCTTAGGGACAATCATTTTATTTTATTACTTGAATTTTAATTTATTTCTACACTTTTTGTTATTATATTTCGCTGTAATTTTATAAAGGAATAAATAAAAGTTATATTTTAGTAACCGGATACATTCATGTAATCCCTATTCTATTATATGGATGTGAATAGTGCATCTTATTCAAACCCTCTCTTTTCTGTCCTTTATTATCCTCAATCCTGCCTATGGGCTATGATGCACCCCTCGCTTAATATGGAACCATGATTTAGAAATTATTACAACCTATATTATTCTAGAGGGTATTTTTCACTCCATACATTTGGTGTGACCGCATCCACTTCCCTTATCCCTATTTCTGAAGCTTCCCAAGCCCTCTGATCCCTTGGTCTCCCAACAACACTTGCAGTTGATTGATTCTTTTCTTTCTTCTGCTAAGCTTCCAAAACTCTCTCCACAGGCTAGTACTCTACTGGGGGATGAGATTACTAGTGAAGAGATCGAACAGACTATAAAGTCCCAGAAATCTGCAAAGGCTCCGGGGCCTGATGACTTCACTGCTGTCTACTATAAAAGGTTTGCTGGGCTTCTGGTCCCTCGTTTGCACACCCGCTTCAACTCAATCCTGACTGGGGGTTCTTGGTCCAGGGATTCTTTGGAGGCTCGGATCTCTGTCATTCATAAAGAGGGTAAAGATGTTCATAACTGCACTAGTTATCGCCCTATCTCCCTACTTAATACAGATGTTAAATTATATGCTAACATTTTGGCTAATAGATTCAATTTGGTCCTCCCCTCCCTTGTACATTACGATCAGGTTGGCTTCATTCCGGGCCGTCAGGCCATAGACAATACCAGGAGAGTCGTTGATCTGATTCATATCATTAATACCAGGAAGGCTCCAGCTATTATTCTCTCCCTTGATGCCGAAAAGGCTTTTAACAGGATCTCTTGGAGCTTTATGTCTCGAACCTTGTCGGCATTTGGAATCTCGGGTAGCCTCCTCACTGGTATTCAAGCATTGTATTCTCGACCCTCTGCAAGAGTCATGATCAACAGCTCTGCCTCAGACCTTATTATCATATCCAATGGTACTCGCCAAGGTTGTCCTCTGTCCCCTCTCATCTTTGCCCTCGTTATAGAGCCTCTTGATGCCTCTATCCGGGCCTGTCCTGATATACGGGGTGTGCGAACGGGGGATCTAGAAAGTAAGCTCTCGCTCTTTGCGGACGATGTCCTTTTGACTCTCCAGCAGCCAGGGGAGTAGCTTCCCGGACTCTTCAACATTTTACACCATTATGGGCACCTCTCAGGTTACAAAATTAATATTGCAAAATCAGAAGCCCTCCTGCTTAATATCCCCTCCCTGGAAGGACTGGCACTAACCTCCTGTTTTAACTTTCGGTGGCAAAGAAAGAAAATGAAATACTTAGGTATTTTTAGTACCAATTCCTACAACTCTCTGTATTGGAAGAACTACCCGGGCCTCTTTGCTAAAATCAGGTCAGAACTTTTTCTCCTGGCGCTCATTGATCATCTTGTGGCTGGGCAGGATCATTTCAGTCAAGAGGAACCTCCTTCCTAAGCTTCTTTATTACTTTCAGACCCTTCCTGTTAGAGTCCCCTTTTCGGATCTTTCATCTCTCCAAAATTGTTTCTCTAGGTTTGTCTGGAACGGCCGTTCTCCCAGGATTAAGCTGGCTCTCTTAAAACGACCCACCAAGTGTGGTGGTAGGGGTTTCCCAGATTTGAAAATTTACTTTTGGGCGGCTCACCTGAGCCACATTGTAGCCTCCTTTGCCCCCCGCCCCCCGCTGCATTGTCGTGGGTCGACATTGAATCCGCCTATCTTAAATTTCCAGTTCTTTCTTGTATTTGGGGTCTCTCAAAACAAGCTAGATCTCCCCAGCTTATTATTTTCAGCTATGATCTGGGAGACCTGGCGGTCCTATCTCAACATCCCGGTGTCCTCTTTTCCTGTACTACCTCTTTGGGGTAACCCTGCCTTTCCTCCTGGGCTCTCCTCTGCCTTCTCTAGTCCCTGGGTGTCTGCAGGTATTCGATTTGCAGAGGATCTAATAATTCATGGTGCCTTTATCTCCTGGGATGATCTGCGTTCCAAATTTCCAAGTCTCCATCCTAAATTCTATGAGTATTTCCAGTTACGGCACTTTGTGGGCTCTCTCCCCGGGGGGACTCCTTCCCCCTCCCTTGATTCCCCCTTTGAAACTATGTCTCTCTTCACCTTTGGGTAGGGGCATGATTTTCTATATCTACAGCCTTATTCTTAGTGTACTTCTACCTCCGGGAGGTAGGCAGGAGAGGGAGTGGGAGAGGGATCTGGGCCTTCCTCCGGAGGAGGATTAAAAACCTGTTCTAAAATATCCTCCTTTTGGGAACGAGTTAGGGCCCTCCTCTCCTTCCTCCTTCCGTGCCCCGTCCGGAAAGACCCATGGTCTTTTCTTCTCTGTTATCCTCTGATTGATGATGATAGACAGTGTGCGAAATTGGCTTCCCATATCCTTGCAGCTGCGTGATGCCTAGTGGCTAAGTCATGGAAACAAGTTGATCCCCCCACTATGGCGACCTTACGATCCTATATTTGGTTCATTGCACAGATGGAACAGATTACATACCACCTTCACGATAAGGACGATAAATTCCACCAGATTTGGGCTCCTTGGCTTTACTTATAACCCCATAGCTCCTGCACCAACTCCTCCCTGTCAAGTGAACTCCTTATGTGCATAGGTGGCCTGACTCCTGAAGCTGTTTCCCTGTCCCAAATACCTTGGTAATACTCTCTTCTGAACTTACTTTTTTTTTTTTTTTAAATAAAAGAAGATGAAGGGAAGAATATTCTCTTTTTATTTTTTATTTTTTTTTGCTTTTTGGGTGATGACCAGATGGCCATTCTATCACTGTTATTACCCTACACCCACCGCCCAGGGTGTAGGAAGAGCCCTAGTGTTTTCAGCACAGGGCCCCTGGGTGTCCCTAGAGGGGAAACCCGCTAGTTTTTGTCGGCTGACCCCACTCCCAGCTAGAAGTCGGCGATCTAAAATGTACAGCAGCCGCGGTGCTGCTGTACATCTGTACTCCTGCCAATGATTTGGTCCATCCGGAGGGGGAGGGTTTGTAATGAGAAGTGCGTGCCTGCGTCAGGGGGACTGGACTGGACTCACAGCTGGAGAAAGATTGGATCACCTGTCAGTTGGTGATCCGATCTTAGTACAATACTGTGCGCAGGCAGTGAGTGATAGTTGGGTGTTGCACAGTTCTTCAGATGCCTTTTTATGTGGTTGGATGAATATGGAGAGCGAGACAGGAAGAGAGAGAGAATGAATGAATAATGGTGGGTGCTATTGATTTATTTTACAGTTGTTGGTGGAATATTTAAATGATGTGCTGGTTTTGGGACTTAATTTATTATTTAATTTGGGTCTAAGTTTGGGGAGAAGGAGGGGCTAATTTATTAAACATGAAGATGAAATATTAATTGTCAGCAATGGTTGTGTGAAATGGGTTTGTTACATGTGAATGCTATTAATTTATTGCTGGGCTGTTTTGTGGGGAGTGAAATATTTTTTTTTATTAAATGTGTATGCTATTAATTCAATGTCAGGGCTAGTTGGAAGAAACAGTTCTATTATTAAATTTGTATACTATTAATTTTATTTAATTATTTATTCAGCTCTATTTGCAGGAGGGAGGCCTACTTATTAAATGTATGTGCCATTGATTTAATGCCAGGGCTGTTTTAGATTTTCATGAACATTCCAGGATCTACACAAGCAACAACTGAGTTTAAGACACCAACAGCCACAGGTGATGAAAGTGACAAGAACAAGAGAGAGCAGGACAGTCTGCCATCTGCCCGGAATCTGGTGGGGCAGTCCCGAATTTGGGTGACTGTCTGGCTTAGTCAGGATTTGGTCCAACTACAAGGACAGTTGGGAGGTATGTCCCGCTTCACACTGTACTACTGGTGAAGGCAGAGCTGCCTGCACCTAACAGTAGTGCACACAGTATTGCCTGTGTATTTATCTAAAATTATATCCATAGTACACCTTAGGGGTCCCCTGTCTAAAGTGCCCCGGGCCCCCCAGAGCCTTAATCCAGCTCTGCCTGGGGATCTGTGTTTTCAGGTTTCGGATGGTTCTTCCTACGTATTGAAGTCCACAGGGGCATTCTAGGAGATATATTACTCCCGTGGAGTCACATGTCATTTTATCTTCTATCTTGTGTTTGCTGCCGTTTGAGTTTGAGGTGAAGTTGGTTGATCATTCCCCATGAGTCTCTGAAGGCTACATAAAAGAACACATATGGTGGACCTATACTATGCTGCAAATCACAGGTATATTACTACATGTACTCACTAGGTGAACTACATCTCTCAGAGTCACTCTAAGAAAGTAACTCTAGAAAGTTCATTGCAAATTGTGTTGGCCATTTTGTAGTGGACAAACTGTGAACTACAGCCCCAGACTGCACTAGAAGCATGCAGAGACAGTTTGACACTGCAACAAGTTGAAAAAGCCAGCAAAAAACAGGCTTGTTGGTGCCAGAATGTGCTAGAAGGCTTCAGAAGATTCTTGGGGGAAAAGGGATGAAGCCAAAAACGGTCTGCTAGCGCTAGTGGTGTGGTGGCTGCTGGCTCTGAGTTGTGATGTGTGACTGCTGGCTGGGCAAATAGAGGATCTTCCAAAAAAAAGCCAATGAGAGCTATTGCTGAACTGTTGTCCTGAGGGATGATTGCAGCCAAAGTATTTAAAAGTCAGAAGTAAAAGCCAGTCCAGAAAGAAGCATTTTTGCAGTACAGTAAAAGACCTAACTTGTCACTGCCCATGAGATGTCACAAGACTCAAATGAAGACAGATAAGTTTATAGTTTATTTTGCTTTGCTATGTTCAAGTTATTGAAACAAGTGAGACAAACAAATAATAGCAAACTGTTATTAAAACCTCTGACTGAGACTGTGATATTGGTATTGAGAGGTTATGCTGTTGTCTGAAGTGAGAATTTATTCCAGCCAAATCTGCTGTATTTAAAGTTACCTGTAAGCTGAGACAGTGTGCAAGGGACATAGAGAGAAATAATTTGTCAAAAGAGTTTATCTATATTGCATCAGAAGTTTGATTCTATTCTAAAACTGCCTAAAATAGTTGCTGATGAGAGAATTGCAAGTTGCTTAACTCTAGAGTTGCTGGGACAGATTGATTACTGATTGCATCTTGTACAAGTATATAATCTTTATATGTCCATCTGAAACTTTGCTTTAGCCTGTGGGTTAAAATTAAACCTCGTAGGTTTTGTCTAGTAAAGTGACCTTAGTCTACAGTCATTTCTGCTACAGCATCTAACCTGAACAGGCTGGATTAATCCTTGTGGAATCTCTACTGATTGCACACAGCATGCACACGGTAGTGCATACATATGGAGGGTTGCATACTATGTGGTGTATATACATGTGTATATGGGCATACTGTATATATGGGGAGGCAAGGTAGTGTATTAAAATACTTGTGATACTGTCTGACCCAAGGACTGAGACCCCTGACAATGGACATGATTCAGGTCATACAAGACATGACACTGCCGCGGAACCAGCAACAGATTTGTACCTTCTTAGGAATGTATGGGTACTGTTCCTGGATCCCAGGTTTGTCAATTCTAGCTTTAAGATGGCAGGGGTTAGTCTCATCCTCAAGGCCTGAGATTGTCACACATACTGGAGAGTCAGAGCAAACATTCTTTACAATTAAAGAGAGTCTGACTAAAAGAACCTGCTCTGGGGATGCCTGACTATGAAAAACCTTTGAGTTGTGCTATACGGAAGCTAATGGTTAAACAGCAGGAGTCTTGGCATAGACACATGATTCAACTGTGTATACATTGTGTCACGAGCCGCGGCGGTACTCACAGCCGCCGCGGCTCGCTTATCATGCGCCCCAGCGTCCCGGCCGTCACCTTGACGACCGGGACGTCATTTCCTCTTCCTGTCCGGCCGTTACCAGGGCAACGGCCAGACGCTAGTACACTAGCGCTGCGTCCCGGCGGTGCTGGTAGCCGGGCGCATGCGCATAGCAGGCAGCCTGTGGGCTGATTAGGCTTATTAACAGGCATTAGCCTGCAACTGTGTAGGTCAGGGGCAAGCCCTGATTGACCCTGCTGGATACTAGTAAATTAGCCTGCAGGAGTGTGTTCAACTGCTGATTGGTCTGTGTCTGTACTTAAGGCAATGAGGTCTGCTGCCTCATTGCCGGTTATAGCTTCTGTGCTCCAGTCTGCTGACCTGCTTGTTCCAGTTCCTGTATCCTGTTATCTACGTTTTGACTACCCGTGTTTGACCCTTGGCTTGTATTGGACTTCGCTTGTGTTTCCTGTGACCCTGATCCTTGGCTCGTTTACCCGTTCCGCTTCCCTGCCTGTGACCTCTGACCTCAGCTTGTTCATCGATACTGATACCTGCTGCCGGCCTTTTGACCTCTGCGTGGACCTGACTCTTCTTGCCTGGGTTCTCCCCAGCCGGTACACACTTCACGACCCTCTGTCAGTCTGCAGCCCAGTCTGTCCCCACCATCAGGGGCTCCAGTGAACACATGACTGACAGAGTAGACTCCGGGTTGTGTTGTGCCGGCTGGAAGAGTTCCTAACATTATAACCGGCCCACTCACGGAGACAAGATTAGGATGGATGCAAGTGGATCCACACCGTCTCCGGCACAAACCATAGCAGGCCATGTTGAGTCTTTGTATCAGATGATGCAGGGATTGGCTGAGCGTATGTCTGTTCAAGAAGAAGCCACAAAAGCTTCACAACCTCCTCCAGGTTCTATCTGTGAGCCCAAAATGAATTTACCGGATCGGTTCTCCGGAGATAGAACCTTGTTTCGGAACTTCAGGGAGAGCTGCAAGCTCTATTTTCGGATGAGACCCCGCTCCTCCGGTTCAGAGCAGCAACGAGTTGGGATTATTATTTCCCTTCTACAGGGTGACCCCCAGTCCTGGGCGTTTTCTTTGCCACAGACCAGTCCGGCCATGCAGTCCGTAGACTCCTTCTTTGAGGCATTGGGTTTACTGTATGATGACCCGGATCGAGTGGCCTCCGCAGAAGCTCATCTACGGTCCTTGAAACAAGGCCGACGGTCAGCAGAAGAATACTGTGCGGAATTCCGTAGATGGTCACCTGACAGTGGATGGAACGACCCTGCCTTACGTAGTCAGTTCCGTGTCGGCCTATCTAAACAGATTAAAGATTCGCTGGTGCAATACCCGTCTCCTAGCTCTCTGGAGGATCTGATGCACCTCTCCATTAAAATTGACAGGAGATATAAAGAGCGGAAAACTGAAAAGGAAACGTCATCACCTCCATCCGCCTTCGTTCCTATCTCCCAGGATGGTGAGGAACCAATGCAATTGGGAGCATACCGTCTTTCCTCTGAGGAAAGAGACAGGAGACGGTCACAAGGCTTATGTTTATATTGTGGCGCAAGAGGCCACTTCTCCCGTTCTTGCCCAAACAAGTCGGGAAACGAGCATGCCTAGGGAACGAGGGGAGAGTTCACTTAGGTCTACAAATTGTCTCCCAAAAAAATGCGGTATTGGTTCCTGCACAGCTCACGTTCAGTGCTTGTTCTGTGGGTCTGGCGGCCTTCATTGATAGTGGAGCTGCAGGTAACTTCCTGGACTTCGAGTTTGCCCGCTCTGCTGGAATTCCGCGGGTTAAACTCAAATCCGCCATCACGGTATGTGGCTTAGATGGTGCTCCATTGCCAGGCGGTAAGGTTACCTGGGAGACCCCGCTACTACAATTGAGGATTGGGGCTCTCCACTCCGAATCTATAGTCTTTCGTCTCATTGAATGCCCGTCAGTGCCTTTGATTCTAGGTCATCCTTGGCTATCCTGTCATAACCCTGTCATAGATTGGGCAAAAGGAGAGATTGTCCAGTGGAGCTCTCATTGTTCACAGTCCTGTTTGACAGTACCTCTACGTGTGGTTCGGTCCATTCCGGAGCAGCTTCCCTCCCAGTATCATGACTTCTGGGATGTCTTCTCTAAAAAGGCTGCTGATATTCTACCACCGCACCGGGAGTTCGACTGTGCCATCGAGTTAATTCCAGGTACTAAACTACCCAAGGGACGTTTGTATTCTCTCTCCGGTCCAGAGACCAAATCCATGCAGGAGTACATTGATGAAAATCTGGAGAAAGGCTTCATCAGGCCATCTAAGTCTCCAGTAGGGGCTGGGTGCTTCTTTGTGTCCAAGAAGGACGGTGGACTCAGACCATGTATCGATTATCGGGGACTGAATATAATTACGGTTAAAAACACCTATCCGCTTCCTCTCATCTCTGTACTCTTTGATCAATTAAGAGGAGCAACGGTCTTCACAAAAATCGACCTTTGTGGTGCTTATAACCTCATACGCATTAGAGCAGGTGATGAGTGGAAGACGGCGTTCAACACGCTCTCGGGCCACTACGAATACTTGGTCATGCCGTTTGGCCTTAGTAACGCTCCTGCTGTGTTCCAGGATTTGATTAATGAGGTGTTACGTGAGTTCCTGGGACACTTTGTTGTTGTCTACTTAGATGACATTCTCATATATTCCAATTCATTGCCGGCACATCGGAGTCATGTCAGACAAGTCCTACAGAAACTACGGGAACATCATCTCTACGCGAAACTCGAAAAATGTGAGTTTGAGGTTAAGAAGGTATCCTTTCTTGGCTATATAATCTCTTCAGAGGGTTTCTCCATGGACCCCACCAAGGTCCAGGCAATCCTGGATTGGGTACAACCCAATAACCTCAAGGCGGTCCAGAGATTCCTAGGATTCGCCAATTATTACAGGAGATTTATTGGAGGTTTTGCTGACATCGTGGCTCCTATCGTTTCCTTGACTCGCAAAGGGGGTGATCCGGCTGTTTGGTCACGGCAAGCAATAAAAGCATTTAAAACCTTAAAGGAAGCTTTTGTGTCCGCTCAGGTCCTTAGACACCCGGACCCAAAGGTACCATTTATTCTCGAGGTAGATGCTTCTGACGTCGGTGCTGGAGCTATCTTGTCACAAAAGGATCCTCAGACTCACCGCTTGCATCCATGTGCCTTTTTTTCCTGCCAATTCTCCTCAGCAGAGACCAATTATGACGTGGGAAATCAAGAATTACTAGCAATTAAATGGGCCTTTGAGGAATGGCGACACTGGTTGGAAGGCGCTGCACACCAGATCTCCGTTATAACGGATCATAAGAATCTGCAGTATATTCAGTCAGCTAAACGCCTAAACCCCCGTCAGGCTTGGTGGTCACTGTTCTTCACCCGATTTAACTTTATTGTCACTTATCGTCCTGGTTCTAAAAATATTCAAGCAGACGCTCTGTCTAGAAGTTTTCTGGCACATCATGCCCCAGTCACTAACCCAGAGCCTATTGTTCCTGTATCCATGGTCCATGCCGGATTAACTCAAGATCTGAGCTGTACCTTACAAAGGTTTCAGAAGTTGGCTCCTGACATCACTCTGGTAGGACGGTTGTTTGTCCCAGTTCATTTAAGGAAGACAGTTCTTGCTGAAGCACACAACAGTCGGACTGCTGGACATCCTGGCATCTACAAAACACTAGAGATACTTTCCCGTACCGTATGGTGGCCGTCTCTGTCTGCCAACATCAAAAGTCACGTCCTGTCCTGTGACGTTTGTGCCAGGAACAAGGTTCCCAGGACTCGCCCGGTAGGGCAGTTAGTTCCGTTAGCCGCTCCTGCTAAACCTTGGACACATCTATCCATGGACTTTATAGTTGATCTACCACCCTCTGCAGGACACAATACCATTTGGGTTGTGGTAGACCGGTTTAGCAAGATGGCGCATTTCATTCCACTAGCCAGGCTTCCTTCTGCTCGAGATTTGGCCGTCCTGTTCATTCAACACATTTTTCGCCTCCATGGACTCCCTACAGACATCGTCTCCGATCGGGGTTCTCAGTTCATTGCGCAGTTCTGGAGATCATTCTGTACCCTCCTGGGAATCAAGATTAGTTTGTCATCAGCGTACCACCCTCAGTCAAATGGGCAGACTGAAAGGGTTAACCAGTCCTTGGAGAAGTTCTTGCGATGCTACATGTCGGAGTTCCATGACAACTGGTCCTCCTTGTTGCCCTGGGCAGAATTTGCCTGTAACAACTCCTGTCACTCATCCACGAAAACCTCTCCGTTCTTTTGCAATTATGGACCCACTCCTCTACGCAGTCCTGATACATTTATTGCTGCGAATCATACAAGTTCAGGGTTTTTAATATATATTGTGGTGACCCACTCCTCTACGCAGTCCAGATACATTTATTGCTGCGAATCATACAAGTTCAGGGTTTTTAATATATATTGTGGTGACCCACTCCTCTACGCAGTCCAGATACTTGTTTGGTGGAATTCAGACCAGTTGAGGGTGTATTTATTTTATTGTGGCCCCGGTATCAAATTGGGTACCGGAGCCACCCCACTACGCAGTCCAGATACTTGTTTGGTGGAATTCTGACCCGTGGAGGGTTTTTTAATTATATTGTGGGGACCACTCTATTCTATACCACACTACAACTCTATACCACTCTATTTCATACTTTAATTCTATTTCATACTTTAATTCTATTTCATACTTTAATTCTATTTCATACTTTAATTCTATTTCATACTTTAATTCTATTACTAATTACCATAAAGAGGAACTGCCGCTTCTATTTAATACTTAAATTCTATTAGTAGTTACCATAAAGAGGAACAAAATAAACCAATTTTACCAAAAGTATAATATGACTTAGACTTACAAACACTACACTTGAAAGATGGTGCCTTTAAATGAAAAAGTCAGTCTTCATTGCACGACTATGTGCAACAGGGACTGTTTTTGGGTTTACAAAGTCAAACAATAACACTTCGACCCTGTCTGTCTTTAAGATACTTTATGGGATCTCAATGACGAATTGTCTGTACCATGTTTGGAGGAGGTATTGTGGCCCCGGTACCAAATTGGGTACCGGGGCCACTCCTCTACGCAGTCCAGGTACATTTATTGGTGCGATTCATAAAAGTTCAGGGTTTTTAATATATATTGTGGTGACCCACTCCTCTACGCAGTCCAGGTACATTTATTGGTGCGATTCATAAAAGTTCAGGGTTTTTAAGATATTGTGGTGACCCACTCCTCTACGCAGTCCAGGTACATTTATTGGTGCGAATCATAAAAGTTCAGGGTTTTTAATATATATTGTGGTGACCCACTCCTCTACGCAGTCCAGGTACATTTATTGGTGCGAATCATACAAGTTGATGGTTTTCTTATTATATATATTGTGGTGACCCACTCCTCTACGCAGTCCAGAAAGATACCTCGTTGCAACGTTTTGGACTAATAACTATATTGTGAGGTGTTCAGAATACACTGTAAATTAGTGGAAATGCTTGTTATTGAATGTTATTGAGGTTAATAATAGCCTAGGAGTGAAAATAAGCCCAAAAACTTGATTTTTAAACTTTTTATGTTTTTTTCAAAAAAAATCCGAATCCAAAACCTTAAATCCGAACCGAAACCTTTCGTCAAGTGTTTTGCGAGACAAATCCGAACCCCAAAAATAACGAAAATCCGGATCCAAAACACAAAACACGAGACCTCAAAAGTCGCCGGTGCACATCCCTATTTTAAACAGGAAAACATATTTAAAAGGCGCTAGCCAACAAGTTAACTATTAAATGGTGTCTATCTTGTCTGCAGCTCTCAAAAAATAGGTACTGTGGTCTGTTCAAAATACCAAACAAATCATAAGCATTGACAACAGATATCGATAAATATATTTCTTAAAATATTAAAATTACGAATTCATGTGCTCAGTGTAACTGACATGTCATAATCATGCCCAGAAATTCCTTAATATTGCATGTATCCTACCAAAAAACAAACTTATGCCCATCGGCACCCCAAAGATGGGGTAATCAGTCCATATACCTATTAACTATGAGGCCCCGGACCGGTCTACCTTGGGCTGGGTCACTGGTCTACCTGCATTTTTTTTTATTTAAAATGCTCCTAATATTGTGCTGAATTGGGTCTTGTCCCCCAGGGTAAAATTTGCCAGCTCTTCCTTGTCTCCCTGTCTACAGTGACTATTGATAGTCTCGCTCCTTGTCTGTACAACCCCGGAAAGCAGAAAAACCATCCAAACTGTTGTTATATCTGTATCGGCCAGATAACTTAACAGCTTTATGAAACCACAAAACTCGAGTAGCAATGTAAAGGGTCTCCTTTGAATATAACGGGTAACTCAATCACCGGCAGCATGCCCGCAATAACTAACGTGTTTCTCTGCCCCTTTTGGAAGGCGGTTTCTTCAGAGGTAATAAACAAGACTATCAATACTGCAGACACTGTCAATTCATCTGTTTGATGAGCTGACAGTGCACACAACTAAAGAGCTTGCAAGCAGCAGCTTCATACTACCCACATAGACGTTACTCCTATTGCATTTGAGTGAAGACGCCTGATCAAGGTTTGGAAGCAGATGTGTTTTCAGCTGTAGGCATCTGCCTAGTTTGCCTATACGGTAAATGCAGCCACATATTTGAGCCTACACAGTTTACTTTCACGATGCTGGCAAGCGATAAATAGGCTAGATGGGTAGAGAATGAATCACACAGACTAAAAGAAATCAGGGGCCTGATTCATTAAATGCAAAATAGCATTCTGTTTTGCACATAAGTTAAATACTGCCTGTTTTTTCATGTAGCACACAAATACTTGATAGCTTATTTGTGTGCTACATGAAAAAACAGTCAGTATTTAACTTATGTGCAAAACAGAATGCTATTTTGCACCCCTTGTATTGTAACATGGTTTTGTCCAGGAGACTGAAATAAGAAGTTTCTCAAGTTAAGATCCTTAATGAATCAGGCCCCAGAAGAGGAAAATACATAACACAGGAGGTGCCCAAAAAATCTTTTTACATACTTATAAACCTCTAATAAATACTATTGATGATAAAAAAAATAAAATACAATTCTAAGCATGTTGGATGTAAAATTTTCGATTTATAAACATCTCTTCCCACATAACGGTACTGCCCCTGTCATATGCAGCCCTGCCCACACATAATCACACGAGGAGATAAATCACAACCTCCCACAGGATCAGAGCACTCACTGATGTACTCTGGCCTGCTATTAATTATGCTGGTGGTCTGATTGGGTACAGTTTAATTTTATCCTATCCACTGGAAAACTGAGATCATCCCAAAGGAGCAGGAGATGAAAACAGAACGTAACAAGGTGCTCAGAGCCAAATCAAACTGACCTTAAAAAGGGTTAGGATAAACAGTAATATAAAATGCAGTACATAATGCACATTCTCTATTCAATTCACTGTGTGTCAACATTCAGCTGGAAGGACACATGCATGGGAAAGTGAATTTTCATGCATATAGTCTTTCGGACGCATCAAGATGCATCCAGCTGTACAACATTAGCGAATGCACTGGGTTTATGTCAGGAGTAAAACCATGTATTCTTACGATAGGGTAGAGAAAGCACAGGGATAGTGTAGAGATGTGGCTTGATAGTGTAAGTAGTAAATCTGAAAGTTTCATTACCCTATTTGTACATAATATAATATTATAATGAAGCATCTTAGACATAAAAGAGAATAGTGTCTTCTCTGTTAGGGGTAAATGTGAAAATTGCATTTACAATATAAAATATAATTAAATAGAAATAAAAAAATAAATAAAATACAAATATCTGTTGTGTTCCTATTTTAAAAAAATCTAATTGGGAATCATCTTTTCTGCCACAGTCCAATTGGAAATATCATTGAAGTAATGCGCAGAGATGGCAGCAGCTTCATATAATAGAGCTGCCACAGTTATAAAGTGCTATGAGCTAGAGAGGTCAAGCGCAATCAGCCAATCAGAAGCTACTGGCTAGTGCTGCTGATCATCACCGTTGCATCTCATTGCGCCAGCCTCCAGCACCTGCAATAGATACGCTTCCTGACAGTCATATATGTTTCTGCTCCAGATCTACTGCAGTTGCAATTATGTGAACATGTCCTTAGTGTACTTGACCTGCACTCAGAGCCAGATTAAAGGGGGACACGTGCCCTGGGCCTCCTCTGCCGGGGAACTCCCGACCAAGATACTGTGAAAGTGTGCCAACAGGGGGATAGTATAGTACGTGGTGACTGGTGCCTTCTCTGGGCATATGCTTTCTAAATTACATGTACCCATTTTTTTCCAAATAGGGCCCCCAACATTCCAGGATCCAGACAAGCAGCAATTGAGCTAAAGACACCAGCAGCCACAGGTGGTGAAAGTGACAAGAACAGGTAGGAGAGTGCAAGGCAGTCTGCCAACTGTCCTTAATCTGGTGGGACAGTCCTGAATTTGGGTGAATGTCCCGCTTAATCAGGATTTTGTCCAACTGCAAGGACAGTTGGTAGGTATGTCTCGCTTTACACTGTACTGCTTGTGAAGGCAGAGCTGTGTGCATCTAACAGTAGTGCACACAGTATTGCTTGTGTATTTGTCTAAAATTATAACCATGGTACATTATAACCTCCCCCCCCACCTCGTCTTAAGTGCCTGGGCCTTTCAGAGACTTAATCCAGCTCTATGTACACTTTCCTGTCCCTTCCCTTCCCTTCCCCATTCCATTGTTTCAGGCGCAAGACGTCATAATTGAAGCAGCAAAATCTGCTCATGGACGTCTGTGTATGCATTTATGGTGGAGATGCGCAGTGCGGAAATGTGTATTTTACGCATTTGAGATAGAACAGACTGAATTAAATACAAACTTCAAACCGACACAGCCGAATCACTGGAACTGGGTAGCGGCTCGACATGTATGCCGGATAGCAGCAACCATAATTGCTTTAATAGCGGATGAATCGTTACAATGGGAGCACCGTTCACCTATACAGGAAGAAAAATACATCTACATCGTTAATGGGACACTGAAAATAGATCCATACAGAGGGTAAGGCTCTTCCTTTTCTTTCTGCTTATCACCAAAGCCGTTCATTCATATGAGAACTATTGCATACCTCACTAAGGATCCTGATGACTACTAATATATGTCTAACAAGATCTTAAGTTTATAATGATATGCAGTATACCATAGAGAGCAGGCTAATATATTAACATTTTCTAATTCTTTCCAACTTGTATGTCACAATAAGAAAGGAATATATTAATATAATGTATTTAGTTTAATAAGCAATAAATGTGAATTATTTGTATATGAAAGTAGTTGCGACATAAACTTTTTATTAAGAGTGTTGTTACAATAATATCATATTCTCCCTATAGTGATGAGGCTGCAGGCTTAGCCCTGACAAGGATTCAAATATGCTCAATGTCTGAAGCTCATTCCAATATCCTGTCTGGCAAAAATGATCTTGCGGTATTGCATGTACACAAAATAAGGTGCACTACTGTGTGTGCTCCCAGTTCTTTATGGAATGCTTTGATATACCTATGTCCAGTCATTTATGACCCCATAAATCAGCCATTGCAGTAAAGCAATTGGTACATAACATCACAAAAGAGAAAGACCCACTCCTCTACGCAGTCCAGGTACATTTATTGGTGCGAATCATAAAAGTTCAGGGTTTTTAATATATATTGTGGTGACCCACTCCTCTACGCAGTCCAGGTACATTTATTGGTGCGAATCATACAAGTTCAGGGTTTTTAATATATATTGTGGTGACCCACTCCTCTACGCAGTCCAGGTACATTTATTGGTGCGAATCATACAAGTTGATGGTTTTCTTATTATATATATTGTGGTGACCCACTCCTCTACGCAGTCCAGAAAGATACCTCGTTGCAACGTTTTGGACTAATAACTATATTGTGAGGTGTTCAGAATACACTGTAAATTAGTGGAAATGCTTGTTATTGAATGTTATTGAGGTTAATAATAGCCTAGGAGTGAAAATAAGCCCAAAAACTTGATTTTTAAACTTTTTATGTTTTTTTCAAAAAAAATCCGAATCCAAAACCTTAAATCCGAACCGAGACCTTTCGTCAAGTGTTTTGCGAGACAAATCCGAACCCCAAAAATAACGAAAATCCGGATCCAAAACACAAAACACGAGACCTCAAAAGTCGCCGGTGCACATCCCTAGAATTTATCACATCAGTTCAGATTCCTTTTCTCTGTGGAATTCTCCTTTAACCCATTCAATCTAAATTCACCCTGTTTCACAAACAATATGATATTACAAAAACATAAATCCGGCAACTTGCTGGCAGTCGTCCTGAAGTAGGGAGCAGTGTTTTGCTTTTTGTAAGTTACTCTCTTCACTTAATAAAATGAAAAAATCTCATATAGCATTGCATCTGTTTTACAGCTGTTTGATGACAGCTCTTCAAGCAATCAGGTAAAAGTTATTGTCACAAAGGATGAATGTGTTGACACTAAATAGATCAGTATGAGGCATGGGGAAAATCCAAGTAAAACAGATTTTCTGAAAAGCTTTTCATGTTAAGGAATAGCATGTGTGATCATAAGATTAATCCCATGAAGCCCCTGGTAGTAGGTAGACCAGTGATGGCTACTTAGGGTCTGACAGGTTTAATTAAATCTTGGTGCACTCAGCAGCAGTCCCAGACAGAGATTTGACCTAAGGGGACACAACCTTACCCCAAACTGTGCCCAAATCTTTTGTGGTGTGGTATACAGTCACATAAAGCTACTACTGTAATAGGATCCTGTGTCCCAAAGCAATCTTTTATAGAATGTAGTATCTCTGCTTAGATGGTTTTTTTTAGTGTTATAATGTTGTTAACTGTTTTTCTTTTTTAAATGTGACTTTTTGCTTTAGGCTTTCCCTTATGTAAAGCCCAACACCCATAATTATTGAAGAGTTGTGTGTCCGCTGCATTCAGGTAGATATATTCCTTACTTGCTGCATATCTCTATTGCGAACACATTGAACTGATCTTGCACAGAATGAGAATGCTGCTTAGAGCATCCAACTGACCATGAGCCAAAACATTGGAATGTGAGGAATGCATTAGTCCCCTGAGTCACTCTTATGTACTGGCTGGGAGTTTTATATCCAAAATAATAGTTATGGATGGATCGAATAAGCCTTTTATATTTGTTTCCTTGTGAGAGTTTCACTGTTGTTTAGGATTTATGTTCAAAACCCAAACTTACCTTGTGGCATATTTAACAAGTAGGGCTATTAAATTTTCTCACACTTACCGTAACTTCAACGCCACTTGTAGTGTCCCGCATATTTATGAAGTGTGCATCGCCGCAGATATCGTGGATATCTGCTGCTTTGCATTCTGTTTCGTTTTTTGGGAGCGGTGACTGATCCCTACCGCAATCTAACTAGTCTAACGCCAGAGCCTAATCTAACGCCAGAGCGTACATTATCATGATTGAAAAAAATTTCAGTGCTGTCAGCTCTGCTCCGTAGAGCAGAGCTGGACAGTGCATGTGTGGAGGGATCACATGATCCCTCCCTGTCACTCACCGCTCACTATAGTTGCAGAGAGAGAGCAGAGATGTTTGTGCACATGCCCAGGTGTTCGAACTTCACATGCGCAATTGCAGTATGAAGAGGAACGAAGAAGACAAGGAGGAGATCACACTCCACCAACCCAACGCTCTATAGCGCAAATCTAGGCGCACAGTGAGGCAAAGGCAGATTTTGTACTGCGTGTTAGACATTTTGCACTGGAAACAGCCCCACAGCTGAACTACGTCTGTGTCTTAGAAACGTAATTTCTTTACAGTGTAACGTATCACTATATGGCATCTTCAGAACGTTGTAGTTTTTACATCTTTTTTTTTTTTTTATTGAAAAACTATACTTTGATATGTGTGTAAAATACACAAGACAGTCAAACATTGTGTTGCAGGGAAGCTGAAACTCAATACATCAATGTATATAAATTATGCATGCATGATCGCACAATACATGACACACAGCATACGATACAGCACGTTTATACATCATGCCCTGCACTACTGAAACGTTACTGAGAGCAGCTATA
>NW_027446305.1:0-65916 GCF_038048845.1 Mixophyes fleayi | reverse complement strand
TAAGGAATCGAATCATGAATTGAATCATGAATTGAATCATGAGTCATGAATTAAATCAGGAATCGAATCATGAATTGAATTATAAATCATAATTTGAATCATGAATCGTGAATTAAATCATGAATCATGAATTGAATCATGAATCATGAATTATGAATCATGAATCATGAATCATGAATCATGAATCATGAATTGAATCATGAATTGAATCATGAATCATGAATCATAATTGAATCATGAATTGAATCATGAATTGAATCATGATCATGAATCATGAATCATGAATTCAATCATGAATCATGAATCATGAATCAAATTATGAATCAGGATTTAAGAATCAAGAATTGAATCATGAATCATGAATTGAATCATGAATCATGAATCATGAATCGAATCATGAATCATGAATCATGAATTATGAATCATGAATTATGAATCATGAATTATGAATCATGAATCATGAATTGAATCATGAATCATGAATACTGAATGTAATCATGAATCATGAATTGAATAATAAATTGAATTATGAATTGAATCATGAATTCAATCATGAATCATGAATTGAATCATGAACCATGAATTATGATTGAATCATGAATCATGAATAATGAATCTTGAATTGAATCATGAATCATGAATCATGAATTATGATTTGAATCATGAATCATGAATCATAATTTTGAATCATGAATCATGAATTGAATCATGAATTGAATCATGAATCATGAATTAAATCATGAATCATGAAGTGAATCATGAATCATGAATCATAAATCGAATCATAAATCATGAATTGAATCAAGAATCATGAATTATGAATCATGAATTGAATCATAAATCATGAATCATGAATTGAATCGAGAATCATGATTCATGATTGAATCATGAATCATGAATAATGAATCATGAATTGAATCATGAATCATGAATCATGAATTGAATCATGAATCATGAATTATGAATCATGAATTGAATCATGAATCATGAATTATGATTTGAATCATGAATCATGAATCATAAATTGAATCATGAATCATGAATTGAATCATGAATTGAATCATGAATCATGAATTGAATCATGAATCATGAAGTGAATCATGAGTCATGAATCATAAATCGAATCATAAATAATGAATTGAATCAAGAATCATGAATCATGAATCATAAATCGAATCATAAATCATGACTTGAATCAAGAATCATGAATCATGATTTCAATCATAAATCATGAATCATGAATCGAATCATGAATCATGATTTCAATCATGAATTGAATCATGAATCATGAATTGAATCATGAATTGAATCATGAATCATGAATTATGAATCATGAATCATGAATTGAATCATGAATCATGAGTTATGAATTGAATCATGAATTAAATCATGAATCATGAATTATGAATTGAATCATGAATCATGAATCATGAATTGAATCATGAATCATGAATCATGATCGAATCATGAATCATGAATCATGAATTATGAATCATGAATCATGAATTGAATCATGAATTGAATCATGAATCATGAATCATGAATTGAATCATGAATCATAAATCATAAATTTAATCTTAAATCATGAATTGAATAATGAATCATGAATCATGAATCTAATCATGAATTTAATCATGAATCGAATCATGAATTGAATCATGAATCATAAATCATAAATTTAATCTTGAATCATGATTGAATAATGAATCATGAATCATGAATCTAATCATGAATTGAATCATGAATCGAATCATGAATTGAATCATGAATCATGAATTGAATTATGAATCATGAATTGAATCATGAATCATGGATTGAATCATGAATCATGAATCATGAATTGAATCATGAATCATGAATTGAATTATGAATCATGAATTGAATCATGAATCATGGATTGAATCATGAATCATGAATCATGAATTGAAATATGAATCATGGATCCTGAATCGAATCATGAATCATAATTTAAGAATCATGAATCGAATCATGAATACTGAATGGATTCATGAATCATGAATTGAATCATGAATTGAATCATGAATTGAATCACGAATCATGAATTGAATCATGAATTAAATCATGAATCATGAATTGAATCATGAATTGAATCATGAATCATGAATTGAATCATGAATCATGAATTGAATCATGAATCATGAATCATAAATCAAATCATGAATCATTAATTGAATCATCAATCGAATCATGAATTGAATCATGAATCATGAATTGAATCATGAATTATGAATCATGAATCATAAATTGAATCATGAATCATGAGTTATGAATTGAATCATGAATCGAATCATGAATCATGAATAATGAATTATGAATCATGAATCATGAATTGAATCATGAATCATGAATTGAATCATAAATTGAATCATGAATTGAATCATAAATTGAATCATTAATCATGAATTATGAATTGAATCATGAATCATGAATCATAAATCGAATCATGATTCATGAATTGAATAAGGAATCGAATCATGAATTGAATCATGAATTGAATCATGAATCATAAATTGAATCATGATTCATGAATTGAATCATGAATTGAATCATGAATCATGAATCATGAATCATGAATTGAATCATGAATCATGAATCATGAATCAAATAATGAATCAGGATTTAAGAATCAAGAATTGAATCATGAATCAAGAATTGAATCATGAATCATGAATCATGAATCGAATCATGAATCATGAATCATGAATTATGAATCATGAATTATGAATCATGAATCATGAATTGAATCATGAATCATGAATACTGAATGTAATCATGAATCATGAATTGAATAATAAATTGAATTATGAATTGAATCATGAATTCAATCATGAATCATGAATTGAATCATGAACCATGAATTATGAATTGAATCATGAATCATAATTAATGAATCTTGAATTGAATCATGAATCATGAATCATGAATTATGATTTGAATCATGAATCATGAATCATAAATTGAATCATGAATCATGAATTGAATCATGAATTGAATCTTGAATCATGAATTAAATCATGAATCATGAAGTGAATCATGAATCATGAATCATAAATCGAATCATAAATCATGAATTGAATCAAGAATCATGAATTATGAATCATGAATTGAATCATAAATCATGAATCATGAATTGAATCAAGAATCATGATTCATGAATTGAATCATGAATCATGAATAATGAATCATGAATTGAATCATGAATCATGAATCATGAATTGAATCATGAATCATGAATTATGAATCATGAATTGAATCATGAATCATGAATCATGAATTATGATTTGAATCATGAATCATGAATCATAAATTGAATCATGAATCATGAATTGAATCATGAATTGAATCATGAATCATGAATTGAATCATGAATCATGAAGTGAATCATGAGTCATGAATCATAAATCGAATCATAAATAATGAATTGAATCAAGAATCATGAATCATGAATCATAAATCGAATCATAAATCATGACTTGAATCAAGAATCATGAATCATGATTTCAATCATGAATCATGAATCATGAATCGAATCATGAATCATGATTTCAATCATGAATTGAATCATGAATCATGAATTGAATCATGAATTGAATCATGAATCATGAATTATGAATCATGAATCATGAATTGAATCATGAATCATGAGTTATGAATTGAATCATGAATTGAATCATGAATCATGAATTATGAATTGAATCATGAATCATGAATTGAATCATGAATCATGAATCATGAATCGAATCATGAATCATGAATCATGAATTATGAATCATGAATCATGAATTGAATCATGAATTGAATCATGAATCATGAATCATGAATCGAATCATGAATCATGAATCAATAATCATGAATCGAATCATGAATTATGAATTGAATCATGAATCATAAATCATAAATTTAATCTTAAATCATGAATTGAATAATGAATCATGAATCATGAATCGAATCATGAATTGAATCATGAATCATAAATCATAAATTTAATCTTGAATCATGAATTGAATAATGAATCATGAATCATGAATCTAATCATGAATTGAATCATGAATCGAATCATGAATTGAATCATGAATCATGAATTGAATTATGAATCATGAATTGAATCATGAATCATGGATTGAATCATGAATCATGAATCATGAATTGAATCATGAATCATGAATTGAATTATGAATCATGAATTGAATCATGAATCATGGATTGAATCATGAATCATGAATCATGAATTGAATTATGAATCATGGATCCTGAATCGAATCATGAATCATAATTTAAGAATCATGAATCGAATCATGAATACTGAATGGATTCATGAATCATGAATTGAATCATGAATTGAATCATGAATTGAATCACGAATCATGAATTGAATCATGAATTAAATCATGAATCATGAATTGAATCATGAATCATGAATTGAATCATGAATCATGAATCATAAATCAAATCATGAATCATTAATTGAATCATCAATCGAATCATGAATTGAATCATGAATCGAATCATGAATCATGAATAATGAATTATGAATCATGAATCATGAATTGAATCATGAATCATGAATTGAATCATAAATTGAATCATGAATTGAATCATAAATTGAATCATTAATCATGAATTATGAATTGAATCATGAATCATGAATCATAAATCGAATCATGATTCATGAATTGAATAAGGAATCGAATCATGAATTGAATCATGAATTGAATCATGAATCATGAATTGAATCATGAATTATGAATCATGAATTGAATCATGAATCATGGATTGAATCATGAATCATGAATCATGAATTGAATCATGAATCATGAATTGAATTATGAATCATGAATTGAATCATGAATCATGGATTGAATCATGAATCATGAATCATGAATTTAAATATATGAATCATGGATCCTGAATCGAATCATGAATCATAATTTAAGAATCATGAATCGAATCATGAATACTGAATGGATTCATGAATCATGAATTGAATCATGAATTGAATCATGAATTGAATCACGAATCATGAATTGAATCATGAATAAATCATGAATCATGAATTGAATCATGAATTGAATCATGAATCATGAATTGAATCATGAATCATGAATTGAATCATGAATCATGAATCATAAATCAAATCATGAATCATTAATTGAATCATCAATCGAATCATGAATTGAATCATGAATCATGAATTGAATCATGAATTATGAATCATGAATCATAAATTGAATCATGAATCATGAGTTATGAATTGAATCATGAATCGAATCATGAATCATGAATAATGAATTATGAATCATGAATCATGAATTGAATCATGAATCATGAATTGAATCATAAATTGAATCATGAATTGAATCATAAATTGAATCATTAATCATGAATTATGAATTGAATCATGAATCATGAATCATAAATCGAATCATGATTCATGAATTGAATAAGGAATCGAATCATGAATTGAATCATGAATTGAATCATGAATCATAAATTGAATCATGATTCATGAATTGAATCATGAATTGAATCATGAATCATGAATCATGAATCATGAATTGAATCATGAATCATGAATCATGAATCAAATAATGAATCAGGATTTAAGAATCAAGAATTGAATCATGAATCATGAATTGAATCATGAATCATGAATCATGAATCGAATCATGAATCATGAATCATGAATTATGAATCATGAATTATGAATCATGAATCATGAATTGAATCATGAATCATGAATACTGAATGTAATCATGAATCATGAATTGAATAATAAATTGAATTATGAATTGAATCATGAATTCAATCATGAATCATGAATTGAATCATGAACCATGAATTATGAATTGAATCATGAATCATAATTAATGAATCTTGAATTGAATCATGAATCATGAATCATGAATTATGATTTGAATCATGAATCATGAATCATAAATTGAATCATGAATCATGAATTGAATCATGAATTGAATCATGAATCATGAATTAAATCATGAATCATGAAGTGAATCATGAATCATGAATCATAAATCGAATCATAAATCATGAATTGAATCAAGAATCATGAATTATGAATCATGAATTGAATCATAAATCATGAATCATGAATTGAATCGAGAATCATGATTCATGAATTGAATCATGAATCATGAATAATGAATCATGAATTGAATCATGAATCATGAATCATGAATTGAATCATGAATCATGAATTATGAATCATGAATTGAATCATGAATCATGAATCATGAATTATGATTTGAATCATGAATCATGAATCATAAATTGAATCATGAATCATGAATTGAATCATGAATTGAATCATGAATCATGAATTGAATCATGAATCATGAAGTGAATCATGAGTCATGAATCATAAATCGAATCATAAATAATGAATTGAATCAAGAATCATGAATCATGAATCATAAATCGAATCATAAATCATGACTTGAATCAAGAATCATGAATCATGATTTCAATCATGAATCATGAATCATGAATCGAATCATGAATCATGATTTCAATCATGAATTGAATCATGAATCATGAATTGAATCATGAATTGAATCATGAATCATGAATTATGAATCATGAATCATGAATTGAATCATGAATCATGAGTTATGAATTGAATCATGAATTGAATCATGAATCATGAATTATGAATTGAATCATGAATCATGAATTGAATCATGAATCATGAATCATGAATCGAATCATGAATCATGAATCATGAATTATGAATCATGAATCATGAATTGAATCATGAATTGAATCATGAATCATGAATCATGAATCGAATCATGAATCATGAATCAATAATCATGAATCGAATCATGAATTATGAATTGAATCATGAATCATAAATCATAAATTTAATCTTAAATCATGAATTGAATAATGAATCATGAATCATGAATCGAATCATGAATTGAATCATGAATCATAAATCATAAATTTAATCTTGAATCATGAATTGAATAATGAATCATGAATCATGAATCTAATCATGAATTGAATCATGAATCGAATCATGAATTGAATCATGAATCATGAATTGAATTATGAATCATGAATTGAATCATGAATCATGGATTGAATCATGAATCATGAATCATGAATTGAATCATGAATCATGAATTGAATTATGAATCATGAATTGAATCATGAATCATGGATTGAATCATGAATCATGAATCATGAATTGAATTATGAATCATGGATCCTGAATCGAATCATGAATCATAATTTAAGAATCATGAATCGAATCATGAATACTGAATGGATTCATGAATCATGAATTGAATCATGAATTGAATCATGAATTGAATCACGAATCATGAATTGAATCATGAATTAAATCATGAATCATGAATTGAATCATGAATTGAATCATGAATCATGAATTGAATCATGAATCATGAATCATAAATCAAATCATGAATCATTAATTGAATCATCAATCGAATCATGAATTGAATCATGAATCGAATCATGAATCATGAATAATGAATTATGAATCATGAATCATGAATTGAATCATGAATCATGAATTGAATCATAAATTGAATCATGAATTGAATCATAAATTGAATCATTAATCATGAATTATGAATTGAATCATGAATCATGAATCATAAATCGAATCATGATTCATGAATTGAATAAGGAATCGAATCATGAATTGAATCATGAATTGAATCATGAATCATGAATTAAATCATGAATCATGAATTATGAATTGAATCATGAATCATGAATCATAAATCGAGTCATGAATTAAATCAGGAATCAAATCATGAATTGAATTATGAATCATGAATTGAATCATGAATCGTGAATTAAATCATGAATCATGAATCATGAATTGAATCATGAATTATGAATTATGAATCATGAATCATGAATCATGAATCATGAATCATGAATTGAATCATGAATCATGAATTGAATCATGAATTGAATCATGAATCATGAATCATAAATTGAATCATGAATCATGAATTGAATCATGAATTGAATCATGAATCACGAATCATGAATCATGAATCATGAATTGAATCATGAATCATGAATCAAATAATGAATCAGGATTTAAGAATCAAGAATTGAATCATGAATCATGAATTGAATCATGAATCATGAATCATGAATCGAATCATGAATCATGAATAATGAATTATGAATCATGAATTATGAATCATGAATCATGAATTGAATCATGAATCATGAATACTGAATGTAATCATGAATCATGAATTGAATAATAAATTGAATTATGAATTGAATCATGAATTCAATCATGAATCATGAATTGAATCATGAACCATGAATTATGAATTGAATCATGAATCATGAGTCATGAATCATGAATCATGAATTGAATCATGAATTATGAATTATGAATCATGAATTGAATCATGAATCATGAATCATGAATTATGATTTGAATCATGAATCATGAATCATAAATTGAATCATGAATCATGAATTGAATCATGAATTGAATCATGAATCATGAATTGAATCATGAATCATGAAGTGAATCATGAATCATGAATCATAAATCGAATCATAAATCATGAATTGAATCAAGAATCATGAATCATGAATTGAATCATGAATCATGAATTATGAATCATGAATTGAATCATAAATCAAGAATCATGAATTGAATCAAGAATCATGAATCATGGATTGAATCATGAATCATGAAGTGAATCATGAATCATGAATCATGAATTATGATTTGAATCATGAATCATAATTCATAAATTGAATCATGAATCATGAATTGAATCATGAATTGAATCATGAATCATGATTTGAATCATGAATCATGAAGTGAATCATGAATCATGAATCATAAATCGAATCATAAATCATGAATTGAATCAAGAATCATGAATCATGAATTGAATCATGAATCATGAATTATGAATCATGAATTGAATCATAAATCAAGAATCATGAATTGAATAATGAATTATGAATCATGGATTGAATCATGAATCATGAAGTGAATCATGAATCATGAATCATAAATCAAATCATAAATCATGAATTGAATCAAGAATCATGAATCATGAATTGAATCATGAATCATGAATCATGAATCATGAATCATAAATCAAATCATAAATCATGAATTGAATCAAGAATCATGAATTATGAATTATGAATTGAATCGTAAATCATGAATCATGAATTGAATCAAGAATCATGAATCATGAATTATGAATGATAAATTGAATTATGAATCATGAATCATGGATTGAATCATGAATTGAATCATGAATCATGAATTGAATGATGAATCATGAATTGAATCATGAATCATGAATCATGAATCGAATCATGAATCATGAATAAATAATCATGAATCGAATCATGAATTATGAATTGAATCATGAATCATAAATCATAAATTGAATCTTGAATCATGAATTATATCATGAATCATGAATAATGAATCATAAATTGAATCATAATTCATGAATTGAATCATAAATTGAATCATGAGTCATGAATTGAATTATGAATCATGAATTGAATCATGAATCATGGATTGAATCATGAATCATGAATCATGAATTGAATTATGAATCATGAATACTGATTGGAATCATGAATCATGAATTGAATCATGAATTGAATCATGAATTGAATCATGAATTGAATCATGAATCATGAATTATGAATTGAATCATGAATCATGAATAATAAATCGAATCATGAGTCATGAATTGAATCAGGAATCGAATCATAATTTGAATCATGAATCATAAATTGAATCATGAATCGTGAATTGAATCATGAATCATGAATCATGAATTAAATCATGAATCATGAGTTATGAATCATGAATTGAATCATAAATCAAGAATCATAAACCATGAATTCAATCATGAATTCAATCATGAATCATGAATCTTGAATCATGAATCATAAATTGAATCATGAATCATGAATTGAATCATGAATTGAATCATGAATCATGAATTGAATCATGAATCATGAATTGAATCAAAAATTGAATCATGAATTGAATCATAAATCATGAATTGAATCAAGAATCATGAATCATGAATTGAATCATGAATCATGAATCATGAATCATGAATCATAAATCAAATCATAAATCATGAATTGAATCAAGAATCATGAATTATGAATTATGAATTGAATCATAAATCATGAATCATGAATTGAATCAAGAATCATGAATCATGAATTATGAATGATAAATTGAATTATGAATCATGAATCATGAATTGAATCATGAATTGAATCATGAATCATGAATTGAATAATGAATCATGAATTGAATCATGAATCATGAATCATGAATCGAATCATGAATCATGAATAAATAATCATGAATCGAATCATGAATTATGAATTGAATCATGAATCATAAATCATAAATTGAATCTTGAATCATGAATTATATCATGAATCATGAATAATGAATCATAAATTGAATCATAATTCATGAATTGAATCATAAATTGAATCATGAGTCATGAATTGAATTATGAATCATGAATTGAATCATGATTCATGGATTGAATCATGAATCATGAATCATGAATTGAATTATGAATCATGAATACTGATTGGAATCATGAATCATGAATCATGAATCAATAATCATGAATCGAATCATGAATTATGAATTGAATCATGAATCATAAATCATAAATTTAATCTTAAATCATGAATTGAATAATGAATCATGAATCATGAATCTAATCATGAATTTAATCATGAATCGAATCATGAATTGAATCATGAATCATAAATCATAAATTTAATCTTGAATCATGAATTGAATAATGAATCATGAATCATGAATCTAATCATGAATTGAATCATGAATCGAATCATGAATTGAATCATGAATCATGAATTGAATTATGAATCATGAATTGAATCATGAATCATGGATTGAATCATGAATCATGAATCATGAATTGAATCATGAATCATGAATTGAATTATGAATCATGAATTGAATCATGAATCATGGATTGAATCATGAATCATGAATCATGAATTGAAATATGAATCATGGATCCTGAATCGAATCATGAATCATAATTTAAGAATCATGAATCGAATCATGAATACTGAATGGATTCATGAATCATGAATTGAATCATGAATTGAATCATGAATTGAATCACGAATCATGAATTGAATCATGAATTAAATCATGAATCATGAATTGAATCATGAATTGAATCATGAATCATGAATTGAATCATGAATCATGAATTGAATCATGAATCATGAATCATAAATCAAATCATGAATCATTAATTGAATCATCAATCGAATCATGAATTGAATCATGAATCATGAATTGAATCATGAATTATGAATCATGAATCATAAATTGAATCATGAATCATGAGTTATGAATTGAATCATGAATCGAATCATGAATCATGAATAATGAATTATGAATCATGAATCATGAATTGAATCATGAATCATGAATTGAATCATAAATTGAATCATGAATTGAATCATAAATTGAATCATTAATCATGAATTATGAATTGAATCATGAATCATGAATCATAAATCGAATCATGATTCATGAATTGAATAAGGAATCGAATCATGAATTGAATCATGAATTGAATCATGAATCATAAATTGAATCATGATTCATGAATTGAATCATGAATTGAATCATGAATCATGAATCATGAATCATGAATTCAATCATGAATCATGAATCATGAATCAAATAATGAATCAGGATTTAAGAATCAAGAATTGAATCATGAATCATGAATTGAATCATGAATCATGAATCATAAATCGAATCATGAATCATGAATCATGAATTATGAATCATGAATTATGAATCATGAATCATGAATTGAATCATGAATCATGAATACTGAATGTAATCATGAATCATGAATTGAATAATAAATTGAATTATGAATTGAATCATGAATTCAATCATGAATCATGAATTGAATCATGAATTGAATCATGAATCATAAATTGAATCATGATTCATGAATTGAATCATGAATTGAATCATGAATCATGAATCATGAATCATGAATTCAATCATGAATCATGAATCATGAATCAAATAATGAATCAGGATTTAAGAATCAAGAATTGAATCATGAATCATGAATTGAATCATGAATCATGAATCATAAATCGAATCATGAATCATGAATTATGAATCATGAATTATGAATCATGAATCATGAATTGAATCATGAATCATGAATACTGAATGTAATCATGAATCATGAATTGAATAATAAATTGAATTATGAATTGAATCATGAATTCAATCATGAATCATGAATTGAATCATGAACCATGAATTATGAATTGAATCATGAATCATGAATAATGAATCTTGAATTGAATCATGAATCATGAATCATGAATTATGATTTGAATCATGAATCATGAATCATAAATTGAATCATGAATCATGAATTGAATCATGAATTGAATCATGAATCATGAATTAAATCATGAATCATGAAGTGAATCATGAATCATGAATCATAAATCGAATCATAAATCATGAATTGAATCAAGAATCATGAATTATGAATCATGAATTGAATCATAAATCATGAATCATGAATTGAATCGAGAATCATGATTCATGAATTGAATCATGAATCATGAATAATGAATCATGAATTGAATCATGAATTATGAATTGAATCATGAATCATGAATTATGAATCATGAATTGAATCATGAATCATGAATCATGAATTATGATTTGAATCATGAATCATGAATCATAAATTGAATCATGAATCATGAATTGAATCATGAATTGAATCATGAATCATGAATTGAATCATGAATCATGAAGTGAATCATGAGTCATGAATCATAAATCGAATCATAAATAATGAATTGAATCAAGAATCATGAATCATGAATCATAAATCGAATCATAAATCATGACTTGAATCAAGAATCATGAATCATGATTTCAATCATGAATCATGAATCGAATCATGAATCATGATTTCAATCATGAATTGAATCATGAATCATGAATTGAATCATGAATTGAATCATGAATCATGAATTATGAATCATGAATCATGAATTGAATCATGAATCATGAGTTATGAATTGAATCATGAATTGAATCATGAATCATGAATTATGAATTGAATCATGAATCATGAATCATGAATTGAATCATGAATCATGAATCATGAATCGAATCATGAATCATGAATCATGAATTATGAATCATGAATCATGAATTGAATCATGAATTGAATCATGAATCATGAATCATGAATCGAATCATGAATCATGAATCAATAATCATGAATCGAATCATGAATTATGAATTGAATCATGAATCATAAATCATAAATTTAATCTTAAATCATGAATTGAATAATGAATCATGAATCATGAATCTAATCATGAATTTAATCATGAATCGAATCATGAATTGAATCATGAATCATAAATCATAAATTTAATCTTGAATCATGAATTGAATAATGAATCATGAATCATGAATCTAATCATGAATTGAATCATGAATCGAATCATGAATTGAATCATGAATCATGAATTGAATTATGAATCATGAATTGAATCATGAATCATGGATTGAATCATGAATCATGAATCATGAATTGAATCATGAATCATGAATTGAATTATGAATCATGAATTGAATCATGAATCATGGATTGAATCATGAATCATGAATCATGAATTGAATTATGAATCATGGATCCTGAATCGAATCATGAATCATAATTTAAGAATCATGAATCGAATCATGAATACTGAATGGATTCATGAATCATGAATTGAATCATGAATTGAATCATGAATTGAATCACGAATCATGAATTGAATCATGAATTAAATCATGAATCATGAATTGAATCATGAATTGAATCATGAATCATGAATTGAATCATGAATCATGAATCATAAATCAAATCATGAATCATTAATTGAATCATCAATCGAATCATGAATTGAATCATGAATCGAATCATGAATCATGAATAATGAATTATGAATCATGAATCATGAATTGAATCATGAATCATGAATTGAATCATAAATTGAATCATGAATTGAATCATAAATTGAATCATTAATCATGAATTATGAATTGAATCATGAATCATGAATCATAAATCGAATCATGATTCATGAATTGAATAAGGAATCGAATCATGAATTGAATCATGAATTGAATCATGAATCATGAATTAAATCATGAATCATGAATTATGAATTGAATCATGAATCATGAATCATAAATCGAATCATGAGTCATGAATTAAATCAGGAATCAAATCATGAATTGAATTATGAATCATGAATTGAATCATGAATCGTGAATTAAATCATGAATCATGAATCATGAATTGAATCATGAATTATGAATTATGAATCATGAATCATGAATCATGAATCATGAATTGAATCATGAATCATGAATTGAATCATGAATTGAATCATGAATCATGAATCATAAATTGAATCATGAATCATGAATTGAATCATGAATTGAATCATGAATCACGAATCATGAATCATGAATCATGAATCATGAATTGAATCATGAATCATGAATCATGAATCAAATAATGAATCAGGATTTAAGAATCAAGAATTGAATCATGAATCATGAATTGAATCATGAATCATGAATCATGAATCGAATCATGAATCATGAATCATGAATTATGAATCATGAATTATGAATCATAAATCATGAATTGAATCATGAATCATGAATACTGAATGTAATCATGAATCATGAATTGAATAATAAATTGAATTATGAATTGAATCATGAATTCAATCATGAACCATGAATTATGAATTGAATCATGAATCATGAGTCATGAATCATGAATTGAATCATGAATTATGAATTATGAATCATGAATTGAATCATGAATCATGAATCATGAATTATGATTTGAATCATGAATCATGAATCATAAATTGAATCATGAATCATGAATTGAATCATGAATTGAATCATGAATCATGAATTGAATCATGAATCATGAAGTGAATCATGAATCATGAATCATAAATCGAATCATAAATCATGAATTGAATCAAGAATCATGAATCATGAATTGAATCATGAATCATGAATTATGAATCATGAATTGAATCATAAATCAAGAATCATGAATTGAATCAAGAATCATGAATCATGAATTGAATCATGAATCATGAATAATGAATCATGAATTGAATCATGAATTATGAATCATGGATTGAATCATGAATCATGAAGTGAATCATGAATCATGAATCATAAATCAAATCATAAATCATGAATTGAATCAAGAATCATGAATCATGAATCATAAATCAAATCATAAATCATGAATTGAATCAAGAATCATGAATCATGAATTGAATCATGAATCATGAATCATGAATCATGAATCATAAATCGAATCATAAATCATGAATTGAATCAAGAATCATGAATTATGAATTATGAATTGAATCGTAAATCATGAATCATGAATTGAATCAAGAATCATGAATCATGAATTATGAATGATAAATTGAATTATGAATCATGAATCATGAATTGAATCATGAATCATGAATTGAATAATGAATCATGAATTGAATCATGAATCATGAATCATGAATCGAATCATGAATCATGAATAAATAATCATGAATCGAATCATGAATTATGAATTGAATCATGAATCATAAATCATAAATTGAATCTTGAATCATGAATTATATCATGAATCATGAATAATGAATCATAATTCATGAATTGAATCATAAATTGAATCATGAGTCATGAATTGAATTATGAATCATGAATTGAATCATGAATCATGGATTGAATCATGAATCATGAATCATGAATTGAATTATGAATCATGAATACTGAATGGAATCATGAATCATGAATTGAATCATGAATTGAATCATGAATTGAATCATGAATTGAATCATAAATCATGAATTGAATCATGAATTATGAATTGAATCATGAATCATGAATAATAAATCGAATCATGAGTCATGAATTGAATCAGGAATCGAATCATAATTTGAATCATGAATCATGAATTGAATCATGAATCGTGAATTGAATCATGAATCATGAATCATGAATTAAATCATGAATCATGAGTTATGAATCATGAATTGAATCATAAATCAAGAATCATAAACCATGAATTAAATCATGAATTCAATCATGAATCATGAATCTTGAATCATGAATCATAAATTGAATCATGAATCATGAATTGAATCATGAATTGAATCATGAATCATGAATTGAATCATGAATCATGAATTGAATCAAAAATTGAATCATGAAATGAATCATGAATTGAATCATGAATCATGAATTGAATCATGAATCATGAATCATAAATCCAATCATGAGTCATGAATTAAATCAGGAATCGAATCATGAATTGAATTATGAATCATGAATTGAATCATGAATCGTGAATTGAATCATGAATCATGAATAATGAAGCATGAATCATGAATTGAATCATGAATTGAATCCTTAATCATGAATCATAAATTGAATCATGAATCATGAATTGAATCATGAATTGAATCTTGAATCATGAATCATAAATCGAATCATGAGTCATGAATTGAATCAGGAATCGAATCATAATTTGAATCATGAATCATGAATATAATCATGAATCGTGAATTGAATCATGAATCATGAATCATGAATTAAATCATGAATCATGTGTAATGAATCATGAATTGAATCATAAATCAAGAATCATGAATCATGAATTGAATCATGAATTGAATCATGAATCATGAACTGAATCATGAATCATGAATCTTGAATCATGAATCATAAATTGAATCATGAATAATGAATTGAATCATGAATTGAATCATGAATCATGAATCATGAATTGAATCATGAATCATTAACTGAATCATGAATCATGAATCATGAATTGAATCATGAATCATGAATCATAAATTAAATCATTATTCATTAATTGAATCATGAATCGAATCATGAAATAAATCATGAATCATGAATTGAATCATTATTCATGAATTATGAATCATGAATCATGAATTGAATCATGAATCATGAATTATGAATTGAATCATGAATCATGAATTATGAATTGAATCATGAATTGAATCATGAATCATAAATCATGAATTGAATCATGAATCATGAATCATGAATTGAATCATGAATCATGATTTGAATCATGAATCATGAATCATAAATTGAATCATGAATCATGAATCATAAAATGAATCATTAATCATGAATCATGAATTGAATCATGAATCATGAATTGAATCATGAATCATGAATTATGAATCATGAATTAAATCATGAATCAAATCATAAATCATGAATTGAATCACGAATCATGAATCATGAATTATGAATCATGAATTCAATCATGAATCATGAATCATGAATCATGAATTAAATCATGAATTGAATCATGAATCATGAATCATGAATTGAATCATGAATCATGAATTGAATCATGTATCATGAATCATGAATCGAATCATGAATCATGAATTAAATCATGAATTTAATCATGAATCTAATCATGAATTGAATCATGAATCATGAATTGAATCATGAATCATGAATCATGAATCATAAATTGAATCATGAATCATGAATGGAATCATGAATTGAATCATGAATCATGAACTGAATCATGAATTGAATCATGAATCATGAATTGAATCATGAATCATGAATCATGAATGATAAATTGAATCATGAATCATGAATCATGAATTGAATCATGAATTGAATCATGAATCATGAATTGAATCATGAATCATGAATCATGAATCATGAATTGAATCATGAATTGAATCATGAATTGAATAATGAATCATGAATCATGAATCGAATCATGAATCATGAAATAATAATCATGAATCGAATCATGAATTATGAATTGAATCATGAATCATAAATCATAAATTTAATCTTGAATCATGAATTGAATAATGAATAATGAATCATGAATCGAATCATGAATTGAATCATGAATCGAATCATGCATTGAATCATGAATCATGAATTGAATTATGAATCATGAAATGAATCATGAATCATGGATTGAATCATGAATCATGAATCATAAATTGAATTATGAATCATGGATCCTGAATCGAATCATGAATCATAATTTAAGAATCATGAATCGAATCATGAATACTGAATGGATTCATGAATCATGAATTGAATCATCAATCATGAATGATAAATCGAATCATGAGTCATGAATTGAATCAGGAATCGAATCATAATTTGAATCATGAATCATGAATTGAATCATGAATCGAGAATTGAATCATGAATCATAAATCATGAATCATGAATTGAATCATGAATTGAATCATGAATCATGAACTGAATCATGAATCTTGAATCATGAATCATGAACTGAATCATGAATTGAATCATGAATTGAATCATGAATCATGAATTGAATCATGAATCATGAATCATGAATGATAAATTGAATCATGAATCATGAATCATGAATTGAATCATGAATCATGAATTGAATAATGAATCATGAATTGAACCATGAATCATGAATTGAATCATGAATTGAATCATGAATCATGAATCATGAATCAATAATCATGAATCGAATCATGAATTATGAATTGAATCATGAATCATAAATCATAAATTGAATCTTGAATCATGAATTGAATCATAAATCATGAATCATGAATCGAATCATGAATTGAATCATGAATCGAATCATGAATTATGAATTGAATCATGAATTGAATTATGAATCATGAATTGAATCATAAATCGAATCATGGATTGAATCATGAATCATGAATCATGAATACTGAATGGAATCATGAATCATGAATTGAATCATGAATTGAATCATGAATTGAATCATGAATTATGAATTGAATCATCAATCATGAATCATAAATCGAATCATGAGTCATGAATTGAATCAGGAATTGAATCATAATTAGAATCATGAATCATGAATTGAATCATGAATCGTGATTTGAATCATGAATTGAATCTTGAATCATGAACTGAATCATGAATCATGAATCTTGTATCATGAATCATAAATTGAATAATGAATCATGAATTGAATCATGAATTGAATCATGAATCATGAATCATGATTTCAATCATGAATCATGAATCAAATCATGAATCATGAATTGAATCATGAATTGAATCATGAATCATGATTTAAATCATGAATCATGAATCAAATCATGAATCATGAATTGAATCATGAATTAAATCATGAATCATGAATTGTATCATGAATCATGAATTGAATCATGAATCATGAATCATAAATCAAATCATGAATCATTAATTGAATCATCAATCGAATCATGAATTGAATAATGAATCATGAATTGAATCATGAATCATGAATTATGAATCATGAATCATGAATTGAATCATGAATCATGAGTTATGAATTGAATCATGAATCGAATCATGAATCATGAATAATGAATTATGAATCATGAATCATGAATTGAATCATGAATCACGAATTGAATCATAAATTGAATCATAAATTGAATCATAAATTGAAGCATGAATCATGAATTATGAATTGAATCATGAATCATGAATCATAAATCGAATCATGATTCTTGAATTGAATAAGGAATCGAATCATGAATTGAATCATGAATTGAATCATGAATCATGAATTAAATCATGAATCATGAATTATGAATTGAATCATGAATCATGAATCATAAATCAAATCATGAGTCATGAATTAAATCAGGAATCGAATCATGAATTGAATTATAAATCATAATTTGAATCATGAATCGTGAATTAAATCATGAATCATGAATCATGAATTGAATCATGAATCATGAATTATGAATCATGAATCATGAATCATGAATCATGAATCATGAATTGAATCATGAATTGAATCATGAATCATGAATCATAAATTGAATCATGAATCATGAATTGAATCATGAATTGAATCATGAATCATGAATCATGAATTCAATCATGAATCATGAATCATGAATCAAATAATGAATCAGGATTTAAGAATCAAGAATTGAATCATGAATCATGAATTGAATCATGAATCATGAATCATGAATCGAATCATGAATCATGAATCATGAATTATGAATCATGAATTATGAATCATGAATCATGAATTGAATCATGAATCATGAATACTGAATGTAATCATGAATCATGAATTGAATAATAAATTGAATTATGAATTGAATCATGAATTCAATCATGAATCATGAATTGAATCATGAACCATGAATTATGAATTGAATCATGAATCATGAATTATGAATCTTGAATTGAATCATGAATCATGAATCATGAATTATGATTTGAATCATGAATCATGAATCATAAATTGAATCATGAATCATGAATTGAATCATGAATTAAATCATGAATCATGAAGTGAATCATGAATCATGAATCATAAATCGAATCATAAATCATGAATTGAATCAAGAATCATGAATTATGAATCATGAATTGAATCATAAATCATGAATCATGAATTGAATCGAGAATCATGATTCATGAATTGAATCATGAATCATGAATAATGAATCATGAATTGAATCATGAATCATGAATTAAATCATGAATCATGAATTATGAATTGAATCATGAATCATGAATCATAAATCAAATCATGAGTCATGAATTAAATCAGGAATCGAATCATGAATTGAATTATAAATCATAATTTGAATCATGAATCGTGAATTAAATCATGAATCATGAATCATGAATTGAATCATGAATCATGAATTATGAATTGAATCATGAATCATGAATTATGAATTGAATCATGAATTGAATCATGAATCATAAATCATGAATTGAATCATGAATCATGAATCATGAATTGAATCATGAATCATGATTTGAATCATGAATCATGAATCATAAATTGAATCATGAATCATGAATCATAAAATGAATCATTAATCATGAATCATGAATTGAATCATGAATCATGAATTGAATCATGAATCATGAATTATGAATCATGAATTAAATCATGAATCGAATCATAAATCATGAATTGAATCACGAATCATGAATCATGAATTATGAATCATGAATTCAATCATGAATCATGAATCATGAATCATGAATTAAATCATGAATTGAATCATGAATAATGAATCATGAATTGAATCATGAATCATGAATTGAATCATGTATCATGAATCATGAATCGAATCATGAATCATGAATTAAATCATGAATTTAATCATGAATCTAATCATGAATTGAATCATGAATCATGAATTGAATCATGAATCATGAATCATGAATCATAAATTGAATCATGAATCATGAATGGAATCATGAATTGAATCATGAATCATGAACTGAATCATGAATTGAATCCTGAATCATGAATTGAATCATGAATCATGAATCATGAATGATAAATTGAATCATGAATCATGAATCATGAATTGAATCATGAATTGAATCATGAATCATGAATTGAATCATGAATCATGAATCATGAATCATGAATTGAATCATGAATTGAATCATGAATTGAATAATGAATCATGAATCATGAATCGAATCATGAATCATGAAATAATAATCATGAATCGAATCATGAATTATGAATTGAATCATGAATCATAAATCATAAATTTAATCTTGAATCATGAATTGAATAATGAATAATGAATCATGAATCGAATCATGAATTGAATCATGAATCGAATCATGAATTGAATCATGAATCATGAATTGAATTATGAATCATGAAATGAATCATGAATCATGGATTGAATCATGAATCATGAATCATAAATTGAATTATGAATCATGGATCCTGAATCGAATCATGAATCATAATTTAAGAATCATGAATCGAATCATGAATACTGAATGGATTCATGAATCATGAATTGTATCATCAATCATGAATGATAAATCGAATCATGAGTCATGAATTGAATCAGGAATCGAATCATAATTTGAATCATGAATCATGAATTGAATCATGAATCGAGAATTGAATCATGAATCATAAATCATGAATCATGAATTGAATCATGAATTGAATCATGAATCATGAACTGAATCATGAATCATGAATCTTGAATCATGAATCATAAATTGAATAATGAATCATGAATTGAATCATGAATTGAATCATGAATCATGATTTCAATCATGAATCATGAATCGAATCATGAATCATGAATTGAATCATGAATTGAATCATGAATCATGAATTGAATCATGAATTGAATCATGAATCATGAATTGAATCATGAATCATGAATCATGAATCATGAATGATAAATTGAATCATGAATCATGAATCATGAATTGAATCATGAATCATGAATTGAATAATGAATCATGAATTGAACCATGAATCATGAATCATGAATTGAATCATGAATTGAATCATGAATCATGAATCATGAATCAATAATCATGAATCGAATCATGAATTATGAATTGAATCATGAATCATAAATCATAAATTGAATCTTGAATCATGAATTGAATCATAAATCATGAATCATGAATCGAATCATGAATTGAATCATGAATCGAATCATGAATTATGAATTGAATTATGAATTGAATTATGAATCATGAATTGAATCATAAATCGAATCATGGATTGAATCATGAATCATGAATCATGAATTGAATTATGAATCATGGATCCTGAATCGAATCATGAATCATAATTTAAGAATCATGAATCGAATCATGAATACTGAATGGAATCATGAATCATGAATTGAATCATGAATTGAATCATGAATTGAATCATGAATTATGAATTGAATCATCAATCATGAATCATAAATCGAATCATGAGTCATGAATTGAATCAGGAATTGAATCATAATTAGAATCATGAATCATGAATTGAATCATGAATCGTGAATTGAATCATGAATTGAATCTTGAATCATGAACTGAATCATGAATCATGAATCTTGTATCATGAATCATAAATTGAATAATGAATCATGAATTGAATCATGAATTGAATCATGAATCATGAATCATGATTTCAATCATGAATCATGAATCAAATCATGAATCATGAATTGAATCATGAATTGAATCATGAATCATGATTTCAATCATGAATCATGAATCAAATCATGAATCATGAATTGAATCATGAATTAAATCATGAATCATGAATTGTATCATGAATCATGAATTGAATCATGAATCATGAATCATAAATCAAATCATGAATCATTAATTGAATCATCAATCGAATCATGAATTGAATAATGAATCATGAATTGAATCATGAATCATGAATTATGAATCATGAATCATGAATTGAATCATGAATCATGAGTTATGAATTGAATCATGAATCGAATCATGAATCATGAATAATGAATTATGAATCATGAATCATGAATTGAATCATGAATCATGAATTGAATCATAAATTGAATCATGAATTGAATCATAAATTGAAGCATGAATCATGAATTATGAATTGAATCATGAATCATGAATCATAAATCGAATCATGATTCTTGAATTGAATAAGGAATCGAATCATGAATTGAATCATGAATTGAATCATGAATCATGAATTAAATCATGAATCATGAATTATGAATTGAATCATGAATCATGAATCATAAATCAAATCATGAGTCATGAATTAAATCAGGAATCGAATCATGAATTGAATTATAAATCATAATTTGAATCATGAATCGTGAATTAAATCATGAATCATGAATCATGAATTGAATCATGAATCATGAATTATGAATCATGAATCATGAATCATGAATCATGAATCATGAATTGAATCATGAATTGAATCATGAATCATGAATCATAAATTGAATCATGAATCATGAATTGAATCATGAATTGAATCATGAATCATGAATCATGAATCATGAATTCAATCATGAATCATGAATCATGAATCAAATAATGAATCAGGATTTAAGAATCAAGAATTGAATCATGAATCATGAATTGAATCATGAATCATGAATCATGAATCGAATCATGAATCATGAATCATGAATTATGAATCATGAATTATGAATCATGAATCATGAATTGAATCATGAATCATGAATACTGAATGTAATCATGAATCATGAATTGAATAATAAATTGAATTATGAATTGAATCATGAATTCAATCATGAATCATGAATTGAATCATGAACCATGAATTATGAATTGAATCATGAATCATGAATTATGAATCTTGAATTGAATCATGAATCATGAATCATGAATTATGATTTGAATCATGAATCATAAATTGAATCATGAATCATGAATTGAATCATGAATTGAATCATGAATCATGAATTAAATCATGAATCATGAAGTGAATCATGAATCATGAATCATAAATCGAATCATAAATCATGAATTGAATCAAGAATCATGAATTATGAATCATGAATTGAATCATAAATCATGAATCATGAATTGAATCGAGAATCATGATTCATGAATTGAATCATGAATCATGAATAATGAATCATGAATTGAATCATGAATCATGAATTAAATCATGAATCATGAATTATGAATTGAATCATGAATCATGAATCATAAATCAAATCATGAGTCATGAATTAAATCAGGAATCGAATCATGAATTGAATTATAAATCATAATTTGAATCATGAATCGTGAATTAAATCATGAATCATGAATCATGAATTGAATCATGAATCATGAATTATGAATCATGAATCATGAATCATGAATCATGAATCATGAATTGAATCATGAATTGAATCATGAATCATGAATCATAAATTGAATCATGAATCATGAATTGAATCATGAATTGAATCATGAATCATGAATCATGAATCATGAATTCAATCATGAATCATGAATCATGAATCAAATAATGAATCAGGATTTAAGAATCAAGAATTGAATCATGAATCATGAATTGAATCATGAATCATGAATCATGAATCGAATCATGAATCATGAATCATGAATTATGAATCATGAATTATGAATCATGAATCATGAATTGAATCATGAATCATGAATACTGAATGTAATCATGAATCATGAATTGAATAATAAATTGAATTATGAATTGAATCATGAATTCAATCATGAATCATGAATTGAATCATGAACCATGAATTATGAATTGAATCATGAATCATGAATTATGAATCTTGAATTGAATCATGAATCATGAATCATGAATTAAGATTTGAATCATGAATCATGAATCATAAATTGAATCATGAATCATGAATTGAATCATGAATTGAATCATGAATCATGAATTAAATCATGAATCATGAAGTGAATCATGAATCATGAATCATAAATCGAATCATAAATCATGAATTGAATCAAGAATCATGAATTATGAATCATGAATTGAATCATAAATCATGAATCATGAATTGAATCGAGAATCATGATTCATGAATTGAATCATGAATCATGAATAATGAATCATGAATTGAATCATGAATCATGAATCATGAATTGAATCATGAATCATGAATTATGAATCATGAATTGAATCATGAATCATGAATCATGAATTATGATTTGAATCATGAATCATGAATCATAAATTGAATCATGAATCATGAATTGAATCATGAATTGAATCATGAATCATGAATTGAATCATGAATCATGAAGTGAATCATGAGTCATGAATCATAAATCGAATCATAAATAATGAATTGAATCAAGAATCATGAATCATGAATCATAAATCGAATCATAAATCATGACTTGAATCAAGAATCATGAATCATGATTTCAATCATGAATCATGAATCATGAATCGATTCATGAATCATGATTTCAATCATGAATTGAATCATGAATCATGAATTGAATCATGAATTGAATCATGAATCATGAATTATGAATCATGAATCATGAATTGAATCATGAATCATGAGTTATGAATTGAATCATGAATTGAATCATGAATCATGAATTATGAATTGAATCATGAATCATGAATCATGAATCATGAATCATGAATTGAATCATGAATTAAATCATGAATCATGAATCATGAATCGAATCATGAATCATGAATCAATAATCATGAATCGAATCATGAATTATGAATTGAATCATGAATCATAAATCATAAATTTAATCTTAAATCATGAATTGAATAATGAATCATGAATCATGAATCTAATCATGAATTTAATCATGAATCGAATCATGAATTGAATCATGAATCATAAATCATAAATTTAATCTTGAATAATGAATTGAATAATAAATCATGAATCATGAATCTAATCATGAATTGAATCATGAATCGAATCATGAATCATGGATTGAATCATGAATCATGAATCATGAATTGAATCATGAATCATGAATTGAATTATGAATCATGAATTGAATCATGAATCATGGATTGAATCATGAATCATGAATCATGAATTGAATTATGAATCATGGATCCTGAATCGAATCATGAATCATAATTTAAGAATCATGAATCGAATCATGAATACTGAATGGATTCATGAATCATGAATTGAATCATGAATTGAATCATGAATTGAATCACGAATCATGAATTGAATCATGAATTAAATCATGAATCATGAATTGAATCATGAATTGAATCATGAATCATGAATTGAATCATGAATCATGAATTGAATCATGAATCATGAATCATAAATCAAATCATGAATCATTAATTGAATCATCAATCGAATCATGAATTGAATCATGAATCATGAATTGAATCATGAATTATGAATCATGAATCATAAATTGAATCATGAATCATGAGTTATGAATTGAATCATGAATCGAATCATGAATCATGAATAATGAATTATGAATCATGAATCATGAATTGAATCATGAATCATGAATTGAATCATAAATTGAATCATGAATTGAATCATAAATTGAATCATTAATCATGAATTATGAATTGAATCATGAATCATGAATCATAAATCGAATCATGATTCATGAATTGAATAAGGAATCGAATCATGAATTGAATCATGAATTGAATCATGAATCATGAATTAAATCATGAATCATGAATTATGAATTGAATCATGAATCATGAATCATAAATCGAATCATGAGTCATGAATTAAATCAGGAATCAAATCATGAATTGAATTATGAATCATTGAATTGAATCATAAATCGTGAATTAAATCATGAATCATGAATTGAATCATGAATTATGAATTATGAATCATGAATCATGAATCATGAATCATGAATTGAATCATGAATCATGAATTGAATCATGAATTGAATCATGAATCATGAATCATAAATTGAATCATGAATCATGAATTGAATCATGAATTGAATCATGAATCATGAATCATGAATCATGAATTGAATCATGAATCATGAATCATGAATCAAATAATGAATCAGGATTTAAGAATCAAGAATTGAATCATGAATCATGAATTGAATCATGAATCATGAATCATGAATCGAATCATGAATCATGAATCATGAATTATGAATCATGAATTATGAATAATGAATCATGAATTGAATCATGAATCATGAATACTGAATGTAATCATGAATCATGAATTGAATAATAAATTGAATTATGAATTAAATCATGAATTCAATCATGAATCATGAATTGAATCATGAACCATGAATTATGAATTGAATCATGAATCATGAGTCATGAATCATGAATCATGAATTGAATCATGAATTATGAATTATGAATCATGAATTGAATCATGAATCATGAATTATGATTTGAATCATGAATCATGAATCATAAATTGAATCATGAATCATGAATTAAATCATGAATTGAATTCATGAATCATGAATTGAATCATGAATCATGAAGTGAATCATGAATCATGATCATAAATCGAATCATAAATCATGAATTGAATCAAGAATCATGAATCATGAATGAATCATGAATCATGAATTATGGAATCATGAATTGAATCATAAATCAAGAATCATGAATTGAATCAAGATCATGAATCATGGATTGAATCATGAATCATGAAGTGGAATCATGAATCATGAATCATGAATCATGAATTTATGATTTGAATCATGAATCATAATCATAAATTGAATCATGAATCATGAATTGAATCATGAATTGAATCTGAATCATGATTTTAATCATGAATCATGAAGTGAATCATGAATCATGAATCATAAATCGAATCATAAATCATGAATTGAATCAAGAATCATGAATCATGAATTGAATCATGAATCATGAATTATGAATCATGAATTGAATCATAAATCAAGAATCATGAATTGAATAATGAATTATGAATCATGGATTGAATCATGAATCATGAGTGAATAATGAATCATGAATCATAAATCAAATCATAAATCATGAATTGAATCAAGAATCATGAATCATGAATTGAATCATGAATCATGAATCATGAATCATGAATCATGAATCATAAATCAAATCATAAATCATGAATTGAATCAAAGAATCATGAATTATGAATTATGAATTGAATCGTAAATCATGAATCATGAATTGAATCAAGAATCATGAATCATGAATTATGAATGATAAATTGAATTATGAATCATGAATCATGAATTGAATCATGAATTGAATCATGAATCATGAATTGAATAATGAATCATGAATTGAATCATGAATCATGAATCGAATCATGAATCATGAATAAATAATCATGAATTGAATCATGAATCATAAATCATAAATTGAATCTTGAATCATGAATTATATCATGAATCATGAATAATGAATCATAAATTGAATCATAATTCATGAATTGAATCATAAATTGAATCATGAGTCATGAATTGAATTAGGAATCATGAATTGAATCATGAATCATGGATTGAATCATGAATCATGAATCATGAATTGAATTATGAATCATGAATACTGAATGGAATCATGTATCATGAATTGAATCATGAATTGAATCATGAATTGAATCATAAATCATGAATTGAATCATGAATCATGAATTATGAATTGAATCATGAATCATGAATAATAAATCGAATCATGAGTCATGAATTGAATCAGGAATCGAATCATAATTTGAATCATGAATCATGAATTGAATCATGAATCGTGAATTGAATCATGAATCATGAATCATGAATTAAATCATGAATCATGAGTTATGAATCATGAATTGAATCATAAATCAAGAATCATAAACCATGAATTAAATCATGAATTCAATCATGAATCATGAATCTTGAATCATGAATCATAAATTGAATCATGAATCATGAATTGAATCATGAATTGAATCATGAATCATGAATTGAATCATGAATCATGAATTGAATCAAAAATTGAATCATGAATTGAATCATGAATTGAATCATGAATCATGAATTGAATCATGAATCATGAATCATAAATCCAATCATGAGTCATGAATTAAATCAGGAATCGAATCATGAATTGAATTATGAATCATGAATTGAATCATGAATCGTGAATTTAATAATGAATCATGAATAATGAAGCATGAATCATGAATCATGAATTGAATCATGAATTGAATCCTTAATCATGAATCATAAATTGAATCATGAACAATGAATTGAATCATGAATTGAATCTTGAATCATGAATCATAAATCGAATCATGAGTCATGAATTGAATCAGGAATCGAATCATAATTTGAATCATGAATCATGAATATAATCATGAATCGTGAATTGAATCATGAATCATGAATCATGAATTAAATCATGAATCATGTGTAATGAATCATGAATTGAATCATAAATCAAGAATCATGAATCATGAATTGAATCATGAATTGAATCATGAATCATGAACTGAATCATGAATCATGAATCTTGAATCATGAATCATAAATTGAATCATGAATAATGAATTGAATCATGAATTGAATCATGAATCATGAATCATGAATTGAATCATGAATCATTTACTGAATCATGAATCATGAATTGAATCATGAATCATGAATCATAAATCAAATCATGAATCATTAATTGAATCATGAATCGAATCATGAATTAAATCATGAATCATGAATTGAATCATTATTCATGAATTATGAATCATGAATCATGAATTGAATCATGAATCATGAATTATGAATTGAATCATGAATCATGAATTATGAATTGAATCATGAATTGAATCATGAATCATAAATCATGAATTGAATCATGAATCATGAATCATGAATTGAATCATGAATCATGATTTGAATCATGAATCATGAATCATAAATTGAATCATGAATCATGAATCATGAAATGAATCATGAATCATGAATCATGAATTGAATCATGAATCATGAATTGAATCATGAATCATGAATTATGAATCATGAATTAAATCATGAATCGAATCATAAATCATGAATTGAATCACGAATCATGAATTATGAATCATGAATTCAATCATGAATCATGAATCATGAATCATAAATTAAATCATGAATTGAATCATGAATCATGAATCATGAATTGAATCATGAATCATGAATTGAATCATGTATCATGAATCATGAATCGAATCACGAATCATGAATTAAATCATGAATTTAATCATGAATAGAATCATGAATTGAATCATGAATCATGAATTGAATCATGAATCATGAATCATGAATGATAAATTGAATCATGAATCATGAATCATGAATTGAATCATGAATTGAATCATGAATCATGAATTGAATCATGAATCATGAATCATGAATCATGAATTGAATCATGAATTGAATCATGAATTGAATAATGAATCATGAATCATGAATCGAATCATGAGTCATGAATTGAATCAGGAATCGAATCATAATTTGAATCATGAATCATGACTATAATCATGAATCGTGAATTGAATCATGAATCATGAATCATGAATTAAATCATGAATCATGTGTAATGAATCATGAATTGAATCATAAATCAAGAATCATGAATCATGAATTGAATCATGAATTGAATCATGAATCATGAACTGAATCATGAATCATGAATCTTGAATCATGAATCATAAATTGAATCATGAATAATGAATTGAATCATGAATTGAATCATGAATCATGAATCATGAATTGAATCATGAATCATTAACTGAATCATGAATCATGAATCATGAATTGAATCATGAATCATGAATCATAAATCAAATCATGAATCATTAATTGAATCATGAATCGAATCATGAATTAAATCATGAATCATGAATTGAATCATTATTCATGAATTATGAATCATGAATCATGAATTGAATCATGAATCATGAATTATGAATTGAATCATGAATCATGAATTATGAATTGAATCATGAATTGAATCATGAATCATAAATCATGAATTGAATCATGAATCATGAATCATGAATTGAATCATGAATCATGATTTGAATCATGAATCATAAATCGAATCATAAATCATGAATTGAATCAAGAATCATGAATCATGAATTGAATCATGAATCATGAATTATGAATCATGAATTGAATCATAAATCAAGAATCATGAATTGAATAATGAATTATGAATCATGGATTGAATCATGAATCATGAAGTGAATCATGAATCATGAATCATAAATCAAATCATAAATCATGAATTGAATCAAGAATCATGAATCATGAATTGAATCATGAATCATGAATCATGAATCATGAATCATGAATCATAAATCAAATCATAAATCATGAATTGAATCAAGAATCATGAATTATGAATTATGAATTGAATCGTAAATCATGAATCATGAATTGAATCAAGAATCATGAATCATGAATTATGAATGATAAATTGAATTATGAATCATGAATCATGAATTGAATCATGAATTGAATCATGAATCATGAATTGAATAATGAATCATGAATTGAATCATGAATCATGAATCATGAATCGAATCATGAATCATGAATAAATAATCATGAATCGAATCATGAATTATGAATTGAATCATGAATCATAAATCATAAATTGAATCTTGAATCATGAATTATATCATGAATCATGAATAATGAATCATAAATTGAATCATAATTCATGAATTGAATCATAAATTGAATCATGAGTCATGAATTGAATTAGGAATCATGAATTGAATCATGAATCATGGATTGAATCATGAATCATGAATCATGAATTGAATTATGAATCATGAATAATAAATCGAATCATGAGTCATGAATTGAATCAGGAATCGAATCATAATTTGAATCATGAATCATGAATTGAATCATGAATCGTGAATTGAATCATGAATCATGAATCATGAATTAAATCATGAATCATGAGTAATGAATCATGAATTGAATCATAAATCAAGAATCATAAACCATGAATTAAATCATGAATTCAATCATGAATCATGAATCTTGAATCATGAATCATAAATTGAATCATGAATCATGAATTGAATCATGAATTGAATCATGAATCATGAATTGAATCATGAATCATGAATTGAATCAAAAATTGAATCATGAATTGAATCATGAATTGAATCATGAATCATGAATTGAATCATGAATCATGAATCATAAATCCAATCATGAGTCATGAATTAAATCAGGAATCGAATCATGAATTGAATTATGAATCATGAATTGAATCATGAATCGTGAATTTAATAATGAATCATGAATAATGAAGCATGAATCATGAATCATGAATTGAATCATGAATTGAATCCTTAATCATGAATCATAAATTGAATCATGAACAATGAATTGAATCATGAATTGAATCTTGAATCATGAATCATAAATCGAATCATGAGTCATGAATTGAATCAGGAATCGAATCATAATTTGAATCATGAATCATGAATATAATCATGAATCGTGAATTGAATCATGAATCATGAATCATGAATTAAATCATGAATCATGTGTAATGAATCATGAATTGAATCATAAATCAAGAATCATGAATCATGAATTGAATCATGAATTGAATCATGAATCATGAACTGAATCATGAATCATGAATCTTGAATCATGAATCATAAATTGAATCATGAATAATGAATTGAATCATGAATTGAATCATGAATCATGAATCATGAATTGAATCATGAATCATTAACTGAATCATGAATCATGAATCATGAATTGAATCATGAATCATGAATCATAAATCAAATCATGAATCATTAATTGAATCATGAATCGAATCATGAATTAAATCATGAATCATGAATTGAATCATTATTCATGAATTATGAATCATGAATCATGAATTGAATCATGAATCATGAATTATGAATTGAATCATGAATCATGAATTATGAATTGAATCATGAATTGAATCATGAATCATAAATCATGAATTGAATCATGAATCATGAATCATGAATTGAATCATGAATCATGATTTGAATCATGAATCATGAATCATAAATTGAATCATGAATCATGAATCATGAAATGAATCATGAATCATGAATCATGAATTGAATCATGAATCATGAATTGAATCATGAATCATGAATTATGAATCATGAATTAAATCATGAATCGAATCATAAATCATGAATTGAATCACGAATCATGAATCATGAATTATGAATCATGAATTCAATCATGAATCATGAATCATGAATCATAAATTAAATCATGAATTGAATCATGAATCATGAATCATGAATTGAATCATGAATCATGAATTGAATCATGTATCATGAATCATGAATCGAATCATGAATCATGAATTAAATCATGAATTTAATCATGAATAGAATCATGAATTGAATCATGAATCATGAATTGAATCATGAATCATGAATCATGAATGATAAATTGAATCATGAATCATGAATCATGAATTGAATCATGAATTGAATCATGAATCATGAATTGAATCATGAATCATGAATCATGAATCATGAATTGAATCATGAATTGAATCATGAATTGAATAATGAATCATGAATCATGAATCGAATCATGAGTCATGAATTGAATCAGGAATCGAATCATAATTTGAATCATGAATCATGACTATAATCATGAATCGTGAATTGAATCATGAATCATGAATCATGAATTAAATCATGAATCATGTGTAATGAATCATGAATTGAATCATAAATCAAGAATCATGAATCATGAATTGAATCATGAATTGAATCATGAATCATGAACTGAATCATGAATCATGAATCTTGAATCATGAATCATAAATTGAATCATGAATAATGAATTGAATCATGAATTGAATCATGAATCATGAATCATGAATTGAATCATGAATCATTAACTGAATCATGAATCATGAATCATGAATTGAATCATGAATCATGAATCATAAATCAAATCATGAATCATTAATTGAATCATGAATCGAATCATGAATTAAATCATGAATCATGAATTGAATCATTATTCATGAATTATGAATCATGAATCATGAATTGAATCATGAATCATGAATTATGAATTGAATCATGAATCATGAATTATGAATTGAATCATGAATTGAATCATGAATCATAAATCATGAATTGAATCATGAATCATGAATCATGAATTGAATCATGAATCATGATTTGAATCATGAATCATGAATCATAAATTGAATCATGAATCATGAATCATGAAATGAATCATGAATCATGAATCATGAATTGAATCATGAATCATGAATTGAATCATGAATCATGAATTATGAATCATGAATTAAATCATGAATCGAATCATAAATCATGAATTGAATCACGAATCATGAATCATGAATTATGAATCATGAATTCAATCATGAATCATGAATCATGAATCATAAATTAAATCATGAATTGAATCATGAATCATGAATCATGAATTGAATCATGAATCATGAATTGAATCATGTATCATGAATCATGAATCGAATCATGAATCATGAATTAAATCATGAATTTAATCATGAATAGAATCATGAATTGAATCATGAATCATGAATTGAATCATGAATCATGAATCATGAATGATAAATTGAATCATGAATCATGAATCATGAATTGAATCATGAATTGAATCATGAATCATGAATTGAATCATGAATCATGAATTGAATCATGAATTGAATCATGAATTGAATAATGAATCATGAATCATGAATCGAATCATGAGTCATGAATTGAATCAGGAATCGAATCATAATTTGAATCATGAATCATGACTATAATCATGAATCGTGAATTGAATCATGAATCATGAATCATGAATTAAATCATGAATCATGTGTAATGAATCATGAATTGAATCATAAATCAAGAATCATGAATCATGAATTGAATCATGAATTGAATCATGAATCATGAACTGAATCATGAATCATGAATCTTGAATCATGAATCATAAATTGAATCATGAATAATGAATTGAATCATGAATTGAATCATGAATCATGAATCATGAATTGAATCATGAATCATTAACTGAATCATGAATCATGAATCATGAATTGAATCATGAATCATGAATCATAAATCAAATCATGAATCATTAATTGAATCATGAATCGAATCATGAATTAAATCATGAATCATGAATTGAATCATTATTCATGAATTATGAATCATGAATCATGAATTGAATCATGAATCATGAATTATGAATTGAATCATGAATCATGAATTATGAATTGAATCATGAATTGAATCATGAATCATAAATCATGAATTGAATCATGAATCATGAATCATGAATTGAATCATGAATCATGATTTGAATCATGAATCATAAATCGAATCATAAATCATGAATTGAATCAAGAATCATGAATCATGAATTGAATCATGAATCATGAATTATGAATCATGAATTGAATCATAAATCAAGAATCATGAATTGAATAATGAATTATGAATCATGGATTGAATCATGAATCATGAAGTGAATCATGAATCATGAATCATAAATCAAATCATAAATCATGAATTGAATCAAGAATCATGAATCATGAATTGAATCATGAATCATGAATCATGAATCATGAATCATGAATCATAAATCAAATCATAAATCATGAATTGAATCAAGAATCATGAATTATGAATTATGAATTGAATCGTAAATCATGAATCATGAATTGAATCAAGAATCATGAATCATGAATTATGAATGATAAATTGAATTATGAATCATGAATCATGAATTGAATCATGAATTGAATCATGAATCATGAATTGAATAATGAATCATGAATTGAATCATGAATCATGAATCATGAATCGAATCATGAATCATGAATAAATAATCATGAATCGAATCATGAATTATGAATTGAATCATGAATCATAAATCATAAATTGAATCTTGAATCATGAATTATATCATGAATCATGAATAATGAATCATAAATTGAATCATAATTCATGAATTGAATCATAAATTGAATCATGAGTCATGAATTGAATTAGGAATCATGAATTGAATCATGAATCATGGATTGAATCATGAATCATGACTCATGAATTGAATTATGAATCATGAATAATAAATCGAATCATGAGTCATGAATTGAATCAGGAATCGAATCATAATTTGAATCATGAATCATGAATTGAATCATGAATCGTGAATTGAATCATGAATCATGAATCATGAATTAAATCATGAATCATGAGTTATGAATCATGAATTGAATCATAAATCAAGAATCATAAACCATGAATTAAATCATGAATTCAATCATGAATCATGAATCTTGAATCATGAATCATAAATTGAATCATGAATCATGAATTGAATCATGAATTGAATCATGAATCATGAATTGAATCATGAATCATGAATTGAATCAAAAATTGAATCATGAATTGAATCATGAATTGAATCATGAATCATGAATTGAATCATGAATCATGAATCATAAATCCAATCATGAGTCATGAATTAAATCAGGAATCGAATCATGAATTGAATTATGAATCATGAATTGAATCATGAATCGTGAATTTAATAATGAATCATGAATAATGAAGCATGAATCATGAATCATGAATTGAATCATGAATTGAATCCTTAATCATGAATCATAAATTGAATCATGAACAATGAATTGAATCATGAATTGAATCTTGAATCATGAATCATAAATCGAATCATGAGTCATGAATTGAATCAGGAATCGAATCATAATTTGAATCATGAATCATGAATATAATCATGAATCGTGAATTGAATCATGAATCATGAATCATAAATTAAATCATGAATCATGTGTAATGAATCATGAATTGAATCATAAATCAAGAATCATGAATCATGAATTGAATCATGAATTGAATCATGAATCATGAACTGAATCATGAATCATGAATCTTGAATCATGAATCATAAATTGAATCATGAATAATGAATTGAATCATGAATTGAATCATGAATCATGAATCATGAATTGAATCATGAATCATTAACTGAATCATGAATCATGAATCATGAATTGAATCATGAATCATGAATCATAAATCAAATCATGAATCATTAATTGAATCATGAATCGAATCATGAATTAAATCATGAATCATGAATTGAATCATTATTCATGAATTATGAATCATGAATCATGAATTGAATCATGAATCATGAATTATGAATTGAATCATGAATCATGAATTATGAATTGAATCATGAATTGAATCATGAATCATAAATCATGAATTGAATCATGAATCATGAATCATGAATTGAATCATGAATCATGATTTGAATCATGAATCATGAATCATAAATTGAATCATGAATCATGAATCATGAAATGAATCATGAATCATGAATCATGAATTGAATCATGAATCATGAATTGAATCATGAATCATGAATTATGAATCATGAATTAAATCATGAATCGAATCATAAATCATGAATTGAATCACGAATCATGAATCATGAATTATGAATCATGAATTCAATCATGAATCATGAATCATGAATCATAAATTAAATCATGAATTGAATCATGAATCATGAATCATGAATTGAATCATGAATCATGAATTGAATCATGTATCATGAATCATGAATCGAATCATGAATCATGAATTAAATCATGAATTTAATCATGAATAGAATCATGAATTGAATCATGAATCATGAATTGAATCATGAATCATGAATCATGAATGATAAATTGAATCATGAATCATGAATCATGAATTGAATCATGAATTGAATCATGAATCATGAATTGAATCATGAATCATGAATCATGAATCATGAATTGAATCATGAATTGAATCATGAATTGAATAATGAATCATGAATCATGAATCGAATCATGAGTCATGAATTGAATCAGGAATCGAATCATAATTTGAATCATGAATCATGACTATAATCATGAATCGTGAATTGAATCATGAATCATGAATCATGAATTAAATCATGAATCATGTGTAATGAATCATGAATTGAATCATAAATCAAGAATCATGAATCATGAATTGAATCATGAATTGAATCATGAATCATGAACTGAATCATGAATCATGAATCTTGAATCATGAATCATAAATTGAATCATGAATAATGAATTGAATCATGAATTGAATCATGAATCATGAATCATGAATTGAATCATGAATCATTAACTGAATCATGAATCATGAATCATGAATTGAATCATGAATCATGAATCATAAATCAAATCATGAATCATTAATTGAATCATGAATCGAATCATGAATTAAATCATGAATCATGAATTGAATCATTATTCATGAATTATGAATCATGAATCATGAATTGAATCATGAATCATGAATTATGAATTGAATCATGAATCATGAATTATGAATTGAATCATGAATTGAATCATGAATCATAAATCATGAATTGAATCATGAATCATGAATCATGAATTGAATCATGAATCATGATTTGAATCATGAATCATGAATCATAAATTGAATCATGAATCATGAATCATGAAATGAATCATGAATCATGAATTGAATCATGAATCATGAATTGAATCATGAATCATGAATTATGAATCATGAATTAAATCATGAATCGAATCATAAATCATGAATTGAATCACGAATCATGAATTATGAATCATGAATTCAATCATGAATCATGAATCATGAATCATAAATTAAATCATGAATTGAATCATGAATCATGAATCATGAATTGAATCATGAATCATGAATTGAATCATGTATCATGAATCATGAATCGAATCATGAATCATGAATTAAATCATGAATTTAATCATGAATTGAATCATGAATTGAATCATGAATCATGAATTGAATCATGAATCATGAATCATGAATGATAAATTGAATCATGAATCATGAATCATGAATTGAATCATGAATTGAATCATGAATCATGAATTGAATCATGAATCATGAATCATGAATCATGAATTGAATCATGAATTGAATCATGAATTGAATAATGAATCATGAATCATGAATCGAATCATGAATCATGAAATAATAATCATGAATCGAATCATGAATTATGAATTGAATCATGAATCATAAATCATAAATTTAATCTTGAATCATGAATTGAATAATGAATAATGAATCATGAATCGAATCATGAATTGAATCATGAATCGAATCATGAATTGAATCATGAATCATGAATTGAATTATGAATCATGAAATGAATCATGAATCATGGATTGAATCATGAATCATGAATCATAAATTGAATTATGAATCATGGATCCTGAATCGAATCATGAATCATAATTTAAGAATCATAATTCGAATCATGAATACTGAATGGATTCATGAATCATGAATTGAATCATCAATCATGAATGATAAATCGAATCATGAGTCATGAATTGAATCAGGAATCGAATCATAATTTGAATCATGAATCATGAATTGAATCATGAATCGAGAATTGAATCATGAATCATAAATCATGAATCATGAATTGAATCATGAATTGAATCATGAATCATGAACTGAATCATGAATCATGAATCTTGAATCATGAATCATAAATTGAATAATGAATCATGAATTGAATCATGAATTGAATCATGAATCATGATTTCAATCATGAATCATGAATCGAATCATGAATCATGAATTGAATCATGAATTGAATCATGAATCATGAATTGAATCATGAATTGAATCATGAATCATGAATTGAATCATGAATCATGAATCATGAATCATGAATGATAAATTGAATCATGAATCATGAATCATGAATTGAATCATGAATCATGAATTGAATAATGAATCATGAATTGAATCATGAATCATGAATCATGAATTGAATCATGAATTGAATCATGAATCATGAATCATGAATCAATAATCATGAATCGAATCATGAATTATGAATTGAATCATGAATCATAAATCATAAATTGAATCTTGAATCATGAATTGAATCATAAATCATGAATCATGAATCGAATCATGAATTGAATCATGAATCGAATCATGAATTATGAATTGAATCATGAATTGAATCATGAATTATGAATTGAATCATCAATCATGAATCATAAATCGAATCATGAGTCATGAATTGAATCAGGAATTGAATCATAATTAGAATCATGAATCATGAATTGAATCATGAATCGTGAATTGAATCATGAATTGAATCATGAATCATGAACTGAATCATGAATCATGAATCTTGAATCATGAATCATAAATTGAATAATGAATCATGAATTGAATCATGAATTGAATCATGAATCATGAATCATGAATTGAATCATTAAACATGAATCATGATTTCAATCATGAATCATGAATCAAATCATGAATCATGAATTGAATCATGAATTGAATCATGAATCATGATTTCAATCATGAATCATGAATCAAATCATGAATCATGAATTGAATCATGAATTAAATCATGAATCATGAATTGAATCATGAATCATGAATTGAATCATGAATCATGAATCATAAATCAAATCATGAATCATTAATTGAATCATCAATCAAATCATGAATTGAATAATGAATCATGAATTGAATCATGAATCATGAATTATGAATCATGAATCATGAATTGAATCATGAATCATGAGTTATGAATTGAATCATGAATCGAATCATGAATCATGAATAATGAATTATGAATCATGAATCATGAATTGAATCATGAATCATGAATTGAATCATAAATTGAATCATGAATTGAATCATAAATTGAAGCATGAATCATGAATTATGAATTGAATCATGAATCATGAATCATAAATCGAATCATGATTCTTGAATTGAATAAGGAATCGAATCATGAATTGAATCATGAATTGAATCATGAATCATGAATTAAATCATGAATCATGAATTATGAATTGAATCATGAATCATGAATCATAAATCAAATCATGAGTCATGAATTAAATCAGGAATCGAATCATGAATTGAATTATGAATCATGAATTGAATCATGAATCGTGAATTAAATCATGAATCATGAATCATGAATTGAATCATGAATCATGAATTATGAATCATGAATCATGAATCATGAATCATAAATCATGAATTGAATCATGAATTGAATCATGAATCATGAATCATAAATTGAATCATGAATCATGAATTGAATCATGAATTGAATCATGAATCATGAATCATGAATTCAATCATGAATCATGAATCATGAATCAAATAATGAATCAGGATTTAAGAATCAAGAATTGAATCATGAATCATGAATTGAATCATGAATCATGAATCATGAATCGAATCATGAATCATGAATCATGAATTATGAATCATGAATTAAATCATGAATCATGAAGTGAATCATGAATCATGAATCATAAATCGAATCATAAATCATGAATTGAATCAAGAATCATAAATCATGAATCATGAATTGAATCGAGAATCATGATTCATGAATTGAATCATGAATCATGAATAATGAATCATGAATTGAATCATGAATCATGAATAATGAATCATGAATTGAATCATGAATCATGAATCATGAATTGAATCATGAATCATGAATTATGAATCATGAATTGAATCATGAATCATGAATCATGAATTATGATTTGAATCATGAATCATGAATCATAAATTGAATCATGAATCATGAATTGAATCATGAATTGAATCATGAATCATGAATTGAATCATGAATCATGAAGTGAATCATGAGTCATGAATCATAAATCGAATCATAAATAATGAATTGAATCAAGAATCATGAATCATGAATCATAAATCGAATCATAAATCATGACTTGAATCAAGAATCATGAATCATGAATTGAATCATGAATCATGAATCATGAATCATGAATCATGAATCATAAATCGAATCATAAATCATGAATTGAATCAAGAATCATGAATTATGAATCATGAATTGAATCATAAATCATGAATCATGAATTGAATCAAGAATCATGAATCATGAATTATGAATGATAAATTGAATTATGAATCATGAATCATGAATTGAATCATGAATTGAATCATGAATCATGAATTGAATAAGGAATCATGAATTGAATCATGAATCATGAATCGAATCATGAATCATTAATTATGAATGATAAAGTGAATTATGAATCATGAATCATGAATTGAATCATGAATTGAATCATGAATCATGAATTGAATAATGAATAATGAATCGAATCATGAATCATGAATAAATAATCATGAATCGAATCATGAATTATGAATTGAATCATGAATCATAAATCATAAATTGAATCTTGAATCATGAATTATATCATGAATCATGAATCATGAATCATAAATTGAATCATAATTCATGAATTAAATCATAAATTGAATCATGAGTCATGAATTGAATTATGAATCATGAATTGAATCATGAATCATGGATTGAATCATGAATCATGAATCATGAATCATGAATTGAATTATGAATCATGAATCCTGAATCGAATCATGAATCATGAATACTGAATGTAATCATGAATTATGAATTAAATAATAAATTGAATTATGAATTGAATCATGAATTCAATCATGAATCATGAACCATGAATTATGAATTGAATCATGAATCATGAATTATGAATCATGAATTGAATCATGAATCATGAATCATGAATTATGATTTTTATCATGAATCATAAATTGAATCATGAATCATGAATTGAATCATGAATTGAATCATGAATCATGAATTAAATCATGAATCATGAAGTGAATCATGAATCATGAATCATAAATCGAATCATAAATCATGAATTGAATCAAGAATCATGAATCATGAATTGAATCATTAATCATGAATCATGAATCATGAATCATGAATCATAAATCGAATCATAAATCATGAATTGAATCAAGAATCATGAATTATGAATCATGAATTGAATCATAAATCATGAATCATGAATTGAATCGAGAATCATGATTCATGAATTGAATTATGAATCATGAATAATGAATCATGAATTGAATCATGAATCATGAATCATGAATTGAATCATGAATCATGAATTATGAATCATGAATTGAATCATGAATCATGAATCATGAATTATGATTTGAATCATAAATCATGAATCATAAATTGAATCATGAATCATGAATTGAATCATGAATTGAATCATGAATCATGAATTGAATCATGAATCATGAAGTGAATCATGAATCATGAATCATAAATCGAATCATAAATAATGAATTGAATCAAGAATCATGAATCATGAATCATAAATCGAATCATAAATCATGACTTGAATCAAGAATCATGAATCATGAATTGAATCATGAATCATGAATCATGAATCATAAATCGAATCATAAATCATGAATTGAATCAAGAATCATGAATTATGAATCATGAATTGAATCATAAATCATGAATCATGAATTATGAATGATAAATTGAATTATGAATCATGAATCATGAATTGAATCATGAATTGAATCATGAATTATGAATTAAATAATGAATCATGAATTGAATCATGAATCATGAATCGAATCATGAATCATGAATTATGAATGATAAAGTGAATTATGAATCATGAATCATGAATTGAATCATGAATTGAATCATGAATCATGAATTGAATAATGAATCATGAATTGAATCATGAATCGAATCATGAATCATGAATAAATAATCATGAATCGAATCATGAATTATGAATTGAATCATGAATCATAAATCATAAATTGAATCTTGAATCATGAATTATATCATGAATCATGAATCATGAATCATAAATTGAATCATAATTCATGAATTAAATCATAAATTGAATCATGAGTCATGAATTGAATTATGAATCATGAATTGAATCATGAATCATAGATTGAATCATGAATCATGAATCATGAATTGAATTATGAATCATGAATCCTGAATCGAATCATGATTCATGAACTAAGAATCATGAATCGAATCATGAATACTGAATGGAATCATGAATCATGAAATGAATCATGAATTGAATCATGAATTGAATAATGAATTGAATCATAAATAATGAATTGAATCATGAATCATGAATTATGAATTGAATCATGAATCATGAATAATAAATCGAATCATGAGTCATGAATTGAATCAGGAATCGAATCATAATTTGAATCATGAATCATGAATTGAATCATGAATCGTGAATTGAATCATGAATCATGAATTAAATCATGAATCATGAGTTATGAATCATGAATTGAATCATAAATCAAGAATCATAAACCATGAATTGAATCATGAATTGAATCATGAATCATGAATCTCGAATCAAGAATCATAAATTGAATCATGAATCATGAATTGAATCATGAATCATGAATTGAATCAAAAATTTAATCATGAATTGAATCAAAAATTTAATCATGAATTGAATCATGAATTGAATCATGAATCATGAATCATAAATCCAATCATGAGTCATGAATTAAATCAGGAATCGAATCATGAATTGAATTATGAATCATGAAACGTGAATTGAATCATGAATCATGAATCATGAATTGAATCATGAATCATGAATTATGAATCATGAATCATGAATCATGAATTGAATCATGAATTGAATCCTGAATCATGAATCATAATTTGAATCATGAATCATGAATTGAATCATGATTTGAATCATGAATCATGAATCATAAATCGAATCATGAGTCATGAATTGAATCAGGAATCGAATCATAATTTGAATCATAAATCATGAATATAATCATGAATCGTGAATTGAATCATGAATCATGAATCATGAATTAAATCATGAATCATGTGTAATGAATCATAAATTGAATCATAAATCAAGAATCATGAATCATGAATTGAATCATGAATTGAATCATGAATCATGAACTGAATCATGAATCATGAATCTTGAATCATGAATCATAAATTGAATCATGAATCATGAATTGAATCATGAATTGAATCATGAATCATGAATCATGAATTGAATCATGAATCATGAACTGAATCATGAATCATGAATCATGAATCATGAATCATGAATTGAATCATGAATCATGAATTGAATCATGAATCATGAATCATAAATCAAATCATGAATCATTAATTGAATCATGAATCGAATCATGAATTAAATCATGAATCATGAATTGAATCATTATTCATGAATTATGAATCATGAATCATGAATTGAATCATGAATCATGAATTATGAATTGAATCATGAATCATGAATTATGAATTTAATCATGAATTGATTCATGAATCATGAATTATGAATTGAATCATGAATTGAATCATGAATCATGAATCATGAATTGAATCATGAATCATGACTTGAATCATGAATCATGAATTAAATCATGAATCGAATCATAAATCATGAATTGAATCAAGAATCATGAATCATGAATTATGAATCATGAATTCAATCATGAATCATGAATCATGAATTGAATCATGAATCATGAATCATGAATTGAATCATGTATCATGAATCATGAATCGAATCATGAATCATGAATTAAATCATGAATTGAATCATGAATCTAATCATGAATTGAATCATGAATCATGAATTGAATCATGAATCATGAATCATGAATCATAAATTAAATCATGAATCATGAATGGTATCATAAATTGAATCATGAATCATGAATTATGAATTATGAATTAAATCATGAATCATGAATCATGAATTGAATCATGAAACATGAATCATGAATTGAATCATGAAATGTATCATGAATCATGAATTGAATCATGAATCATGAATCATGAATCATGAATGATAAATTGAATCATGAATCATGAATTGAATCATGAATTGAATTATGAATCATGAATTGAATCATGAATCATGAATTGAATCATGAATCATGAATCATGAATTGAATCATGAATTGAATCATGAATCATGAATCATGAATCGAATCATGAATCATGATTCAATAATCATGAATCGAATCATGAATTATGAATTGAATCATGAATCATAAATCATAAATTGAATCTTGAATCATGAATTGAATCATAAATCATGAATCATGAATCGAATCATGAATTAAATCATAAATCGAATCATGAATTATGAATTGAATCATGAATTGAATTATGAATCATGAATCATGAATTGAATTATGAATCATGGATCCTGAATCGAATCATGAATCATAATTTAAGAATCATGAATGGAATCATGAATACTGAATTTAATCATGAATCATGAATTGAATCATGAATTGAATCATGAATTGAATCATGAATCATGAATTGAATCATGAATCATGAATTATGAATTGAATCATCAATCATGAATCATAAATCGAATCATGAGTCATGAATTGAATCAGGAATTGAATCATAATTAGAATCATGAATCTTGAATTGAATCATGAATCGTGAATTGAATCATGAATTGAATCATGAATCATGAAATGAATCATGAATCTTGAATCTTGAATCATGAATCATAAATTGAATAATGAATCATGAATTGAATCATGAATTGAATCATGAATCATGAATCATGAATTAAATCATGAATCATGAATCATGATTTCAATCATGAATCATGAATCATGAATCGAATCATGAATCATGAATTGAATCATGAATTAAATCATGAATCATGAGTTATGAATTGAATCATGAATCGAATCATGAATCATGAATAATGAATTATGAATCATGAATCATGAATTGAATCATGAATCATGAATTGAATCATAAATTGAATCATGAATTGAATCATAAATTGAAGCATGAATCATGAATTATGGATTGAATCATGAATCATGAATCATAAATTGAATCATGATTCATGAATTGAATAAGGAATCGAATCATAAATTGAATCATGAATTGAATCATGAATCATGAATTAAATCATGAATCATGAATTATGAATTGAATCATGAATCATGAATCATAAATCAAATCATGAGTCATGAATTAAATCAGGAATCGAATCATGAATTGAATTATGAATCATGAATTGAATTATGAATCGTGAATTAAATCATGAATCATGAATCATGAATTGAATCATGAATCATGAATTATGAATCATGAATCATGAATCATGAATCATGAATTGAATCATGAATCATGAATCATGAATTGAATCATGAATTGAATCATGAATCATGAATCATAAATTGAATCATGAATCATGAATTGAATCATGAATTAAATCATGAATCATGAATCATGAATCATGAATCATGAATTTAATCATGAATCATGAATCATGAATCAAATGATGAATCAGGATTTAAGAATCAAGAATTTAATCATGAATCATGAATTGAATCATGAATCATGAATCATGAATTGAATCATGAATCATGAATCATGAATTATGAATCATGAATTATGAATCATGAATCATGAATTGAATCATGAATCATGAATACTGAATGTAATCATGAATCATGAATCATGAATCATAAATCATGAATTGAATCATGAATCATGAATTATGAATCATGAATTGAATCATGAATCATGAATTATGATTTGAATCATGAATCATGAATCATAAATTGAATCATGAATCATGAATTGAATCATGAATTGAATCATGAATCATGAATTGAATCATGAATCATGAAGTGAATCATGAATCATGAATCATAAATCGAATCATAAATCATGAATTGAATCAAGAATCATAAATCGAATCATAAATCATGAATTGAATCAAGAATCATGAATTATGAATCATGAATTGAATCATAAATCATGAATCATGAATTGAATCAAGAATCATGAATCATGAATTGAATCATGAATCATGAATAATGAATCATGAATTGAATCATGAATCATGAATCATGAATCATGAATTGAATCATAAATCATGAATTATGAATCATGAATTGAATCATGAATCATGAATTATGATTTGAATCATGAATCATGAATCATAAATTGAATCATGAATCATGAATTGAATCATGAATTGAATCATGAATCATGAATTTTGAATCATGAATCATAAATTGAATCATGAATTGAATCATGAATCATGAATCTTGAATCATGAATCATAAATTGAATCATGAATTGAATCATGAATCATGAATTGAATCAAAAATTGAATCATGAATTGAATTATGAATTGAATCATGAATCATGAATTGAATCATGAATCATGAATCATAAATCCAATCATGACTCATGAATTGAATCATGAATTGAATCATGAATCATGAATTGAATCATGAATCATGAAGTGAATCATGAATCATAAATCGAATCATAAATCATGAATTGAATCAAGAATCATAAATCGAATCATAAATCATTATTTGAATCAAGAATCATGAATTATGAATCATGAATTGAATCAAGAATCATGAATCATGAATTGACTCATGAATCATGAATAATGAATCATGAATTGAATCATGAATCATGAATCATGAATTGAATCATAAATCATGAATTATGAATCATGAATTATGATTTGAATCATGAATCATGAATCATAAATTGAATCATGAATCATGAATTGAATCATGAATTGAATCATGAATCATGAATCTTGAATCATGAATCATAAATTGAATCATGAATTGAATCATGAATCATGAATTGAATCAAAAATTGAATCATGAATTGAATCATGAATTGAATCATGAATCATGAATTGAATCATGAATCATGAATCATAAATCCAATCATGAGTCATGAATTAAATCAGGAATCGAATCATGAATTGAATTATGAATCATGAATTGAATCATGAATCGTGAATTGAATCATGAATCATGAATCATGAATTGAATCATGAATCATGAATTATGAATCATGAATCATGAATCATGAATTGAATCATGAATTGAATCCTGAATCATGAATCATAAATTGAATCATGAATCATGGATTGAATCATGAATTGAATCATGAATCATGAATCATAAATTGAATCATGAATCATGAATTGAATCAGGAATCGAATCATAATTTGAATCATGAATCATGAATATAATCATGAATCGTGAATTGAATCATGAATCATGAATTAAATTATGAATCATGTGTAATGAATCATGAATTGAATCATAAATCAAGAATCATGAATCATGAATTGAATCATGAATCATGAACTGAATCATGAATCATGAATCTTGAATCATGAATCATAAATTGAATCATGAATCATGAATTGAATCATGAATTGAATCATGAATCATGAATCATGAATTGAATCATGAATCATGAACTGAATCATGAATCATGAATCATGAATCATGAATTGAATCATGAATCATGAATTGAATCATGAATCATGAATCATAAATCAAATCATGAATCATTAATTGAATCATGAATCGAATCATGAATTAAATCATGAATCATTAATTGAATCATTATTCATGAATTATGAATCATGAATCATGAATTGAATCATGAATCATGAATTATGAACTGAATCATGAATCATGAATTATGAATTGAATCATGAATTGAATCATGAATAATGAATCATGAATTGAATCATGAATCATGATTTGAATCATGAATCATGAATCATAAATTGAATCATGAATCATGAATCATGAAATGAATCATGAATCATGAATCATGAATTGAATCATGAATCATGAACCATGAATTATGAATCATGAATTCAATCAATGAATCATGAATCATGAATTAAATCATGAATCGAATCATAAATCATGAATTGAATCAAGAATCATGAATCATGAATTATGAATCATGAATTCAATCATGAATCATGAATCATGAATCATGAATTAAATCATGAATTGAATCATGAATCATGAATCATGAATTGAATCATAAATCATGAATCATGAATTGAATCATGTATCATGAATTATGAATCGAATCATGAATCATGAATTAAATCATGAATTGAATCATGAATCTAATCATGAATTGAATCATGAATCATAAATTGAATCATGAATCATGAATGGAATCATAAATTGAATCATGAATCATGAATTATGAATTATGAATTAAATCATGAATCATGAATCATGAATTGAATCATGAAACATGAATCATGAATTGAATCATGAATTGAATCATGAATCATGAATTGAATCATGAAGTTGAATCATGAATCATGAATTGAATCATGAATCATGAATCATGAATTGAATCATGAATCATGAATCATGAATCGAATCATGAATCATGAATCAATAATCATGAAACGAATCATGAATTATGAATTGAATCATGAATCATAAATCATAAATTGAATCTTGAATCATGAATTGAATCATAAATCATAAATTATGAATCGAATCATGAATTGAATCATGAATCGAATCATGAATTATGAATTGAATCATGAATCATAAATCATAAATTGAATCTTGAATCATGAATTGAATCATAAATCATGAATTATGAATCGAATCATGAATTGAATCATGAATCGAATCATGAATTATGAATTGAATCATGAATTGAATTATGAATCATGAATTGAATCATAAATCGAATCATGGATTGAATCATGAATCATGAATCAGAATTGAATTATGAATCATGGATCCTGAATCGAATCATGAATCATAATTTAAGAATCATGAATCGAATCATGAATACTGAATGGAATCATGAATCATGAATTGAATCATGAATTGAATCATGAATTGAATCATGAATCATGATTGAATCATGAATCATGAATTGAATTATGAATCATGGATCCTAAGTCGAATCATGAATCATAATTTAAGAATCATGAATCGAATCATGAATACTGAATGGAATCATGAATCATAAATTGAATCATGAATTGAATCATGAATTGAATCATGAATCATGAATTGAATCATGAATCATGAATTATGAATTGAATCATCAATCATGAATCATAATTAAGAATCATGAATCGAATCATGAATACTGAATAGAATCATGAATCATGAATTAAATCATGAATTGAATCATGAATTGAATCATGAATCATGAATTGAATCATGAATCATGAATTATGAATTGAATCATCAATCATGAATCATACATTGAATCATGAAACATGAATTGAATCAGGAATTGAATCATAATTAGAATCATGAATCATGAATTGAATCATGAATCGTGAATTGAATCATGAATCATGAATCTTAAATCATGAAATCATAATTGAATAATGAATCATGAATTTAATCATGAATCATGAATTGAATCATGAATCATGAATTATGAATGAATCATGAATCATGAATGAATCATGAATCATGAATCATGAATTGAATCATGAATCCATGAATTTAACCATGAATCATGAATCAAATCATGAATTTAATCATGAATCGAATCATGAATTGAATCATGAATCATGAATTAAATCATGAATCATGAATTAAATCATGAATCATAAATTGAATCATGAATCATGAATCATAAATCATGAATTGAATCATGAATCATGAATCGAATCATGAATCATAAATTCAAATCATGAGTCATGAATTGAATCAGGAATCGAATCATGAATTGAATCATGAATCATGAATTGAATCATGAATCGTGAATTGAATCATGAATCATGAATCATGAATTGAATCATGAATCATGAATCATGAATTGAATCATGAATCATGAATCGTGAATCGAATCATGAATCATGATTTAAGAATCATGAATCGAATCATAATTCCTAAATCAAATCATGAGTCATGAATTGAATCAGGAATCGAATTGTGAATTGAATCATGAATCATGAATTGAATCATGAATCATTAATCAAGAATTGAATAATGAATCATGAATTATGAATAATGAAATGAATCATGAATCATGAATCATGAATTGAATCATGAATTGAATCATGAATTGAATCATGAATCATGAATTGAATCATGAATCATGAATTGAATTCATTAATCATGAATCGAATCATGAATCATGAATTGAATCATGAATCATGAATCATGAATTGAATCATGAATCATGAATCATGAATTAGAATCATAAATCATGAATCATGAATTGAATCATGAATTGAATCATGAAACATGAATTGAATCATGAATCATAAATTGAATCATGAATCATGAATCGAATCATGAATCATGAATCATGAATTATGAATCATGAATCATGAATTGAATCATGAATCATAAATTGAATCATGAATCATGAATCATGAATCGAATCATGAATCATGAATTGAATCATGAATCATGAATCATGAATTGAATCATGAATCATGAATCATGAATCGAATCAGAATCATGAATTGAATCATGAATCATGAATCATGAATTGAATCATGAATACATGAATTAAAATCAATGAATCATGAATCATGAATCATAAATTGAATCATGATTCATGAATCATGAATTGAATCATGCATTGAATCATGAATCATGAATTGAATCATGAATCATGAATCATGAATTGAATCATGAATCATGAATCATGAATTGAATCATAAATCATGAATCATGAATTGAATCATGAATTGAATCATGAAACATGAATTGAATCATGAATCATGAATCATGAATAATGAATCATGAATCATAAATTGAATCATGATTCATGAATTTAATCATGAATCATGAATCTAATCATAAATCATGAATCAAATCATGAATTGAATCATGAATCGAATCATGAATTGAATCATGAATTGAATCATAAATCATGATTTAAAAAATCATGAATCAAATTATGAATCATGAATTGAATCATGAATCATGAATTGAATCATGAATCATAATTGAATCATGAATCATGAATCGAAATCATGAATCATGAATCATGAATTATGAATCATGAATCATGAATTGAATCATGAATCATAAATTGAATCATGAATCATGAATCATGATCGAATCATGAATCATGAATTGAATCATGAATCATGAATCATGAATTGAATCATGAATCATGAATCATGAATCGAATCATGAATCATGGATCATGAAATATAAATCATGAATCATGAATTGAATCATGAATCATGAATCGAATCATGAATCATAAATCATGAATCATGAATCATGAATCATGAATCAAATCATGAATCATGATTTAAGAATCATGAATCGGAAATTAAGAATCATGAATCATGAATCATGAATCATGAATTGAATCATGAATCATGAATCATGAATCGAATCATGGATCATGAATCAAATCATGAATTGAATCATGAATCGAATCATATATTGAATCATGAATTGAATCATGAATCATGAATCATGAATCAAATCATAAATCATGATTAAAAATCATGAATCAAATCATGAATCATGAATTGAATCATGAATCATGAATTGAATCATGAATCATAAATTGAATCATGAATCATGAATCGAATCATGAATCATGAATCGAATCATTAATCATGAATTGAATCATGAATCATGAATTGAATCATGAATCATGAATCATGAATCGAATCATGAATCATGGATCATGAATTTTAAATCATGAATCATGAATTGAATCATGAATCATGAATCATGAATCGAATCATGAATCATAAATCATGAATCATGAATCATGAATTGAATCATGAATCATGAATCATGAATTGAATCATGAATCATGAATCATGAATCGTAACATGAATCATGATTTAAGAATCATGAATCGAATCAAGAATCATGAATCATGAATCATGAATCATGAATTGAATCATGAATCATGAATCATGAATCGAATCATCAATCATGAAGCATGAATTATAAATCATGAATCATGAATACTGAATGGAATCATGAATCCTGAATCATGAATTGAATCATGAATCATGAATCATAAATTGAATCATGAATCATGAATTGAATCATGAATTGAATCATGAATCATGAATTGAATCATAAATCATGAATTAAATCATGAATCATGAATCATGAATCGAATCATAAATCATGAATCAAGAATCATGAATCGAATCATGAATCATGAATTGAATCATAAATCATGAATTAAATCATGAATCATGAATCATGAATCGAATCATAAATCATGAATCAAGAATCATGAATCGAATCATGAATCATGAATTGAATCATGAATCAAGAATCATGAATTGAATTATGAATCATGAATCAAGAATCATGAATTGAATCATGAATTGAATCATGAATCGAATCATGAATCATGAATCAAGAATCATGAATCGAATCATGAATCATGAATCGAATCAAGAATCATGAATCATGAATTATGAATCATGAATTGAATCATGAATCATGAATTGAATCATGAATCATAAATTGAATCATAAATCATGAATTGAATAATGAATTGAATCATGAATCATGAATTGAATCATGAATCATGAATCATGAATTGAATCATGAATCATGAATCATGAATCGAATCATGAATCAAGAATCATGAATCGAATCATAACCCATGAATTGAATCATGAATCATAAATCATGAATTGAATCATGAATCATGAATTGAATCATGAATCATGAATCATGAATCATGAATCAAAAATCATGAATCGAATCATGAATCATGAATTGAATCAAGAATCATGAATCATGAATCGAATCATGAATTAAATCATGAATTGAATCATGAATCATGAATCAAGAATCATGAATCGAATCATAACCCATGAATTGAATCATGAATCATAAATCATGAATTGAATCATGAATTAAATCATGAATTGAATCATGAATCATGAATCAAGAATCATGAATCGAATCATAACCCATGAATTGAATCATGAATCATAAATCATGAATTGAATCATGAATCATGAATTGAATCATGAATCATGAATCATGAATCAAGAATCATGAATCGAATCATTAATCATGAATTGAATCAAGAATCATGAATCATGAATCGAATCATGAATTAAATCATGAATTGAATCATGAATCATGAATCATGAATTGAATCATGAATCATGAATCATGATTCGAATCATGAATCATGAATTTAATCATGAATCATGAATCTAATCATGAATCATGAATCAAATCATAAATTGAATCATGAATTAAATCATGAATCATGAATTGAATCATAAATCATGAATTTAATCATGAATCATGAATCATGAATCATGAATTGAATCATGAATCATGAATTGAATCATGAATCACGATTTAAGAATCATGAATCAAATCATGAATCATAAATTGAATCACGAATCATGAATTGAATCATAAATTGAATCATGAATTGAATCATAAATTGAATCATGAATCATGAATTGAATCATGAATCATGAATTATGAATTGAATCATGAATCATGAATTGAATCATGAATCATGAATCGAATCATGAATCATGAATTTAATCATGAATCATGAATTTAATCATGAATCATGAATCAAATCATGAATTTAATCATGAATCGAATCATGAATTGAATCATGAATCATGAATCGAATCATGAATCATGAATCAAATCATGAATTGAATCATGAATTGAATCATAAATCATGATTTAAAAATCATGAATCAAATCATGAATCATGAATTGAATCATGAATCATGAATTGAATCATGAATCATAAATTGAATCATGAATCATGAATCATGAATCGAATCATGAATCATGAATCATGAATTATGAATCATGAATCATGAATTGAATCATGAATCATAAATTGAATCATGAATCATGAATCATGAATCGAATCATGAATCATGAATCATGAATTATGAATCATGAATCATGAATTGAATCATGAATCATAAATTGAATCATGAATCATGAATCATGAATCGAATCATGAATCATGGATCATGAATTATAAATCATGAATCATGAATTGAATCATGAATCATGAATCATGAATCGAATCATGAATCATAAATCATGAATCATGAATCATGAATTGAATCAGGAATCGAATCATGTATTGATTCATGAATCATGAATTGAATCATGAATCGTGAATTAAATCATGAATCATGAATCATGAATTGAATCATAAATCATGAATCATGAATTGAATCATGAATTGAATCATGAATCATGAATCTTGAATCATGAATCATAAATTGAATCATGAATCATGAATTGAATCAAGAATTGAATCATGAATCATGAATTGAATCATGAAATGAATCATGAATCATGAATCGAATCATGAATCATGAATTGAATCATGAATCATGAATTGAATCATGAATTGAATCATAAGATATGAATTGAATCATGATTTGAATCATGAATCATAAATCGAATCATGAATCATGATTTAAAAATCATGAATCAAATCATGAATCATGAATTGAATCATGAATCATGAATCATGAATTAAATCATGAATCATGAATCATGAATTATGAATCATGAATCATGAATTGAATCATAAATCATGAATTGAATCATGAATCATGAATTGAATCATGAATCATGAAACATGAATCGAATCATGAATCATGATTTAAGAATCATGAATCGAATCATGAATCATGAATCATGAATCATGAATCATGAATCATGAATTGAATCATGAATCATGAATCATGATTTATGAATCATGAAGCATGAATTATAAATCATGAATCATGAATTCTGAATGGAATCATGAATCATGAATCATGAATTGAGTCATCAATCATGAATCATAAATTGAATCATGATTCATGAATCATGAATTGAATCATGAATCATGAATCATGAATTGAATCATGAATCATGAAACATGAATCGAATCATGAATCATGATTTAAGAATCATGAATCGAATCATGAATCATGAATCGAATCATGAATCATGAACCATGAATCATGAATACTGAATGGAATTATGAATCATGAATCATGAATTGAATCATGAATCATGAATCATAAATTGAATCATGAATCATGAATTGAATCATGAATTGAATCATGAATCATGAATTGAATCATGAATCATGAATCATGAATTGAATCATGAATCATGAATCATGAATTGAATCATGAATCATGAATCGAATCATGAATCATGAATTGAATCATGAATCATGAATCATGAATCATGAATCATGAATTATGAATCATGAATTGAATCATGAAACATTAATCGAATCATGAATTAAATCATGAATTGAATCAAGAATCATGAATCATGAATTGAAACATGAATCATGAATCATGAATTGAAACATGAATCATGATTCATGAATTTATTCATGAATCATGAATCATGAATCGAATCATGAATCATGAATGTAATCATGAATCATGAATGTAATCATGAATCATGAATCTAATCATGAATCATGAATCAAATCATGAATTGAATCATGAATTGAATCATGAATCATGAATTGAATCATGAATCATGAATTGAATCATGAATCATGAATCATGAATCATGAATCATGAATTGAATCATGAATCATGAATCATGAATCGAATCATGAATCATGATTTAAGAATCATGAATCGAATCATGAATCATGAATTGAATCATGAATCATGAATCAAATCATGAATTTAATCATGAATTGAATCATGAATTGAATCATGAATCATGAATTGAATCATGAATCATAAATTGAATCATGAATCATGAATCATGAATCATGAATTGAATCATGAATCATGAATCATGAATCGAATCATGAATCATGATTTAAGATTCATGATTCGAATCATAAATCATAAATCACATCATGAGTCATGAATTGAATCAGGAATCGAATCATGAATTGAATCATCAATCATGAATCGAATCATAAATCATAAATCAAATCATGAGTCATGAATCATGAATTACATCATGAATCATGAATCATGAATCAAGAATCATGAATCGAATCATGAATCATGAATTGAATCAAGAATCATGAATCATGAATTATGAATAATGAATTGAATCATGAATCATAATTCATGAATCATGAATTAAATCATGGATTGAATCATGAATCATAATTGGAATCATGAATTTAATCATGAATCATGAATTTAATCATGAATCATGAATTTAATCATGAATCATGAATCATAATTGGAATCATGAATTGAATCATGAATCATGAATCGAATCATGAATCAAATCATGAATTGAATCATGAATCGAATCATGAATTGAATCATGAATCATGAATTGAATCATGAATCATGAATTGAATCATGAATCATGAATTGAATCATGAATTGAATCATAAATTGAATTATGAATTGAATCATGAATTGAATCATGAATCATGATTTGAATCATGAATCATGAATTATGAATTGAATCATGAATCATAAATCGAATCATGATTCATGAATTGAATCAGGAATCGAATCATGAATTGAATCATAAATCATGAATCATGAATTGAATTATGAATCATGAATAATGAATTAAATCATGAATCATGAATTGAATCATGAATCATGAATCATGAATTGAATCATGAATCATGAATTGAATCATGAATCACGATTTAAGAATCATGAATCAAATCATGAATCATAAATTGAATCACGAATCATGAATTGAATCATGAATCACGATTTAAGAATCATGATTCAAATCATGAATCATAAATTGAATCACGAATCATGAATTGAATCATAAATTGAATGATGAATTGAATCATAAATTGAATCATGAATCATGAATTGAATCATGAATCATGAATTATGAATTGAATCATGAATCATGAATCATGAATTGAATCATGAATCATGAATCGAATCATGAATCATGAATTGAATCATGAATCATGAATCATGAATCATGAATCATGAATTATGAATCATGAATTGAATCATGAAACATTAATCGAATCATGAATTAAATCATGAATTGAATCAAGAATCATGAATCATGAATTGAAACATGAATCATGAATCATGAATTGAAACATGAATCATGATTCATGAATTTATTCATGAATCATGAATCATGAATCGAATCATGAATCATGAATGTAATCATGAATCATGAATGTAATCATGAATCATGAATCATGAATCTAATCATGAATCATGAATCAAATCATGAATTGAATCATGAATTGAATCATGAATCATGAATTGAATCATGAATCATGAATTGAATCATGAATCATGAATCATGAATCATGAATCATGAATGGAATCATGAATCATGAATCGAATCATGAATCATGATTTAAGAATCATGAATCGAATCATGAATCATGAATTGAATCATGAATCATGAATTGAATCATAAATTGAATCATGAATTGAATTTATGAATTGAATCATGAATCATGATATGAATCATGAATCATGAATCGAATCATGAATCATGAATTGAATCATGAATCATGAATCAAATCATGAATTTAATCATGAATTGAATCATGAATTGAATCATGAATCATGAATTGAATCATGAATCATAAATTGAATCATGAATCATGAATCATGAATTGAATCATGAATCATGAATCATGAATCGAATCATGAATCATGATTTAAGATTCATGATTCGAATCATAAATCATAAATCAAATCATGAGTCATGAATTGAATCAGGAATCGAATCATGAATTGAATCATCAATCATGAATCGAATCATAAATCATAAATCAAATCATGAGTCATGAATCATAAATCATGAATTATGAATCATGAATTACATCATGAATCATGAATCATGATTTAAGAATCATGAATCGAATCATGAATCATGAATTGAATCATGAATCATGAATTATGAATAATGAATTGAATCATGAATCATAATTCATGAATCATGAATCATGAATTAAATCATGAATTGAATCATGAATCATAATTGGAATCATGAATTTAATCATGAATCATGAATTTAATCATGAATCATGAATTTAATCATGAATCATGAATCATAATTGGAATCATGAATTTAATCATGAATCATGAATCGAATCATGAATCAAATCATGAATTGAATCATGAATCGAATCATGAATTCAATCATGAATCATGAATTGAATCATGAATCATGAATTCAATCATGAATCATGAATTGAATCATGAATCATGAATTCAATCATGAATCATAAATCGAATCATGATTCATGAATTGAATCAGGAATCGAATCATGAATTGAATCATAAATCATGAATCATGAATTGAATTATGAATCATGAATTTAATCATGAATCATGAATCATGAATCATGAATTGAATCATGAATCATGAATTGAATCATGAATCATGAATTGAATCATGAATCACGATTTAAGAATCATGAATCAAATCATGAATCATAAATTGAATCACGAATCATGAATTGAATCATAAATTGAATCATGAATTGAATCATAAATTGAATCATGAATCATGAATTGAATCATGAATCATGAATTATGAATTGAATCATGAATCATGAATTGAATCATGAATCATGAATCATGAATCGAATCATGAATCATGAATTTAATCATGAATCATGAATTTAATCATGAATCATGAATCAAATCATGAATTTAATCATGAATCGAATCATGAATTGAATCATGAATCATGAATCATGAATCGAATCATGAATCATGAATCAAATCATGAATTGAATCATTAATCGAATCATAAATCATGATTTAAAAATCATGAATCAAATCATGAATCATGAATTGAATCATGAATCATGAATTGAATCATGAATCATAAATTGAATCATGAATCATGAATCATGAATCGAATCATGAATCATGAATCATGAATTATGAATCATGAATCATGAATTGAATCATGAATCATAAATTGAATCATGAATCATGAATCATGAATCGAATCATGAATCATGAATCATGAATTATGAATCATGAATCATGAATTGAATCATGAATCATAAATTGAATCATGAATCATGAATCATGAATCATGAATTGAATCATGAATCATGAATTGAATCATGAATCATGAATTGAATCATGAATCACGATTTAAGAATCATGAATCAAATCATGAATCATAAATTGAATCACGAATCATGAATTGAATCATAAATTGAATCATGAATTGAATCATAAATTGAATCATGAATCATGAATTGAATCATGAATCATGAATTATGAATTGAATCATGAATCATGAATTGAATCATGAATCATGAATCATGAATCGAATCATGATTCATGATTTTAATCATGAATCATGAATTTAATCATGAATCATGAATCAAATCATGAATTTAATCATGAATCGAATCATGAATTGAATCATGAATCATGAATCATGAATCGAATCATGAATCATGAATCAAATCATGAATTGAATCATGAATCGAATCATAAATCATGATTTAAAAATCATGAATCAAATCATGAATCATGAATTGAATCATGAATCATGAATTTAATCATGAATCATGAATCATGAATCATGAATCGAATCATGAATCATAAATCATGAATCATGAATCATGAATTGAATCAGGAATCGAATCATGAATTGATTCATGAATCATGAATTGAATCATGAATCGTGAATTAAATAATGAATCATGAATCATGAATTGAATCATGAATCATGAATTGAATCATGAATTGAATCATGAATCATGAATCTTGAGTCATGAATCATAAATTGAATCATGAATCATGAATTGAATCATGAATTGAATCATGAATCATGAATTGAATCATGAAATGAATCATGAATCATGAATCGAATCATGAATCATGAATTGAATCATGAATCATGAATTGAATCATGAATTGAATCATAAGATATGAATTGAATCATGATTTGAATCATGAATCATGAATCGAATCATGAATCATGATTTAAAAATCATGAATCAAATCATGAATCATGAATTGAATCATGAATCATGAATCATGAATTAAATCATGAATCATGAATCATGAATTATGAATCATGAATCATGAATTGAATCATAAATCATGAATTGAATCATGAATCGAATCATGAATCATGAAACATGAATCGAATCATGAATCATAATTTAAGAATCATGAATCGAATCATGAATCATGAATCATGAATCATGAATCATGAATTGAATCATGAATCATGAATCATGAATCATGAATCATGAATCATGAAGCATGAATTATAAATCATGAATCATGAATTCTGAATGGAATCATGAATCATGAATCATGAATTGAGTCATCAATCATGAATCATAAATTGAATCATGAATCATGAATCATGAATTGAATCATGAATCATGAATCATGAATTGAATCATGAATCATGAAACATGAATCGAATCATGAATCATGATTTAAGAATCATGAATCGAATCATGAATCATGAATCGAATCATGAATCAAGAATCATGAATCATGAATACTGAATGGAATTATGAATCATGAATCATGAATTGAATCATGAATCATGAATCATAAATTGAATCATGAATCATGAATCATGAATTGAATCATGAATTGAATCATGAATTGAATCATGAATCATGAATCATGAATTGAATCATGAATCATGAATCATGAATTGAATCATGAATCATGAATCGAATCATGAATCATGAATTGAATCATGAATCATGAATCATGAATCATGAATTATGAATCATGAATTGAATCATGAAACATTAATCGAATCATGAATTAAATCATGAATTGAATCAAGAATCATGAATCATGAATTGAAACATGAATCATGAATCATGAATTGAAACATGAATCATGATTCATGAATTTATTCATGAATCATGAATCATGAATCGAATCATGAATCATGAATGTAATCATGAATCATGAATGTAATCATGAATCATGAATCATGAATCTAATCATGAATCATGAATCAAATCATGAATTGAATCATGAATTGAATCATGAATCATGAATTGAATCATGAATCATGAATTGAATCATGAATCATGAATCATGAATCATGAATCATGAATTGAATCATGAATCATGAATCATGAATCGAATCATGAATCATGATTTAAGAATCATGAATCGAATTATGAATCATGAATTGAATCATGAATCATGAATTGAATCATAAATTGAATCATGAATTGAATTTATGAATTGAATCATGAATCATGATATGAATCATGAATCATGAATCATGAATCAAATCATGAATCATGAATTGAATCATGAATCATGAATCAAATCATGAATTTAATCATGAATTGAATCATGAATTGAATCATGAATCATGAATTGAATCATGAATCATAAATTGAATCATGAATCATGAATCATGAATCATGAATTGAATCATGAATCATGAATCATGAATCGAATCATGAATCATGATTTAAGATTCATGATTCGAATCATAAATCATAAATCAAATCATGAGTCATGAATTGAATCAGGAATCGAATCATGAATTGAATCATCAATCATGAATCGAATCATAAATCATAAATCAAATCATGAGTCATGAATCATAAATCATGAATTATGAATCATGAATTACATCATGAATCATGAATCATGAATCAAGAATCATGAATTGAATCATGAATCATGAATTGAATCAAGAATCATGAATCATGAATTATGAATAATGAATTGAATCATGAATCATAATTCATGAATCATGAATTAAATCATGAATTGAATCATGAATCATAATTGGAATCATGAATTTAATTATGAATCATGAATTTAATCATGAATCATGAATCATAATTGGAATCATGAATTTAATCATGAATCATGAATCGAATCATGAATCAAATCATGAATTGAATCATGAATCGAATCATGAATTCAATCATGAATCATGAATTGAATCATGAATCATGAATTGAATCATGAATCATGAATTGAATCATGAATCATGAATTGAATCATAAATTGAATTATGAATTGAATCATGAATTGAATCATGAATCATGATTTGAATCATGAATCATGAATTATGAATTGAATCATGAATCATAAATCGAATCATGATTCATGAATTGAATCAGGAATCGAATCATGAATTGAATCATAAATCATGAATCATGAATTGAATTATGAATCATGAATAATGAATTGAATCATGAATCATGATTTGAATCATGAATTGAATCATAAGATATGAATTGAATCATGATTTGAATCATGAATCATGAATCGAATCATGAATCATGATTTAAAAATCATGAATCAAATCATGAATCATGAATTGAATCATGAATCATGAATCATGAATTAAATCATGAATCATGAATCATGAATTATGAATCATGAATCATGAATTGAATCATAAATCATGAATTGAATCATGAATCGAATCATGAATCATGAAACATGAATCGAATCATGAATCATGATTTAAGAATCATGAATCGAATCATGAATCATGAATCATGAATCATGAATCATGAATTGAATCATGAATCATGAATCATGAATCATGAATCATGAATCATGAAGCATGAATTATAAATCATGAATCATGAATTCTGAATGGAATCATGAATCATGAATCATGAATTGAGTCATCAATCATGAATCATAAATTGAATCATGAATCATGAATCATGAATTGAATCATGAATCATGAATCATGAATTGAATCATGAATCATGAAACATGAATCGAATCATGAATCATGATTTAAGAATCATGAATCGAATCATGAATCATGAATCGAATCATGAATCAAGAATCATGAATCATGAATACTGAATGGAATTATGAATCATGAATCATGAATTGAATCATGAATCATGAATCATAAATTGAATCATGAATCATGAATCATGAATTGAATCATGAATTGAATCATGAATTGAATCATGAATCATGAATCATGAATTGAATCATGAATCATGAATCATGAATTGAATCATGAATCATGAATCGAATCATGAATCATGAATTGAATCATGAATCATGAATCATGAATCATGAATTATGAATCATGAATTGAATCATGAAACATTAATCGAATCATGAATTAAATCATGAATTGAATCAAGAATCATGAATCATGAATTGAAACATGAATCATGAATCATGAATTGAAACATGAATCATGATTCATGAATTTATTCATGAATCATGAATCATGAATCGAATCATGAATCATGAATGTAATCATGAATCATGAATGTAATCATGAATCATGAATCATGAATCTAATCATGAATCATGAATCAAATCATGAATTGAATCATGAATTGAATCATGAATCATGAATTGAATCATGAATCATGAATTGAATCATGAATCATGAATCATGAATCATGAATCATGAATTGAATCATGAATCATGAATCATGAATCGAATCATGAATCATGATTTAAGAATCATGAATCGAATTATGAATCATGAATTGAATCATGAATCATGAATTGAATCATAAATTGAATCATGAATTGAATTTATGAATTGAATCATGAATCATGATATGAATCATGAATCATGAATCATGAATCAAATCATGAATCATGAATTGAATCATGAATCATGAATCAAATCATGAATTTAATCATGAATTGAATCATGAATTGAATCATGAATCATGAATTGAATCATGAATCA